>NC_054743.1:16811187-17112382 GCF_018143015.1 Lytechinus variegatus | reverse complement strand
AAAAAATCAAAATAGGTCATACAACAAATAAAGAATAAGAGGCATTTTCTGTGGTTTAAGAAAAAAAACATATAAATTAGCATAAATAGCTTTCTACTCAAAATTTCAAAGTTCTGTGTAATGTTTGGTGAGCCTCATGAAGCTCTACCAGATGGAAGAAAAAATCAATATCAGTCAACAAATTAAGAAGAAGAAGCATTTTATGTGAATTTTTAAAAGTACGCATAAATAAGCATATTTAATGAGTTTCAAACTTCTGTGTAGAAGTTTTGAATAACCCATCTAGTGCTATCATAATAAAGCAAACATAATTGAAATCGGGCTTGTAATGACGAAGAAGAAGCATGTTGAAATTGTGGACGGACGCCACGCCACAGCATAAGCTCATCTGGCCCTTCGGACTGGATGAGCTAAAAGAGTGACAGTATTCAAATCCGTAATGCTTATAATATACGAAATGCTCCCTCTCTTTTGTTCTTACCCATCCAGGCTCTTACTATGAAACACTTTCTTGTTGTTCTGAATAACCATCCACCCTTCCCCCTTTTCTCCACATTAAATCTAAATTTCCATTTCTATTAGGCATTTTCTAGTAAAAAAAAGCAATCAACATCTGAATACAAGACGATTTCGTTATTTTCATGTCAGGAACGCTAGCAATTATGTCCAATCCCGAGGGTGTCTGTTCATTCTTATCTGACAGCGAAGATGAAATACACAATCACTCAACTGTGACCTTAATTAAGAAATACATGTCTTACAAAGAGTTGGTATCGCGGAATAGAACATGACTTCTTGCTCTCATTTTTGTTCTTGATTAATCTAACATACAAATATTTGTGTATCCATGCGTGTAGACGTCTGAAACGGGGTCTCGGAAAAGATTCAAGAAAATGGAAAGTTAGAAGACATGTAAAATGTTACTTTTTTATCTCCATATATTGGTAAGGCCTTTTCATTTACTGGATTGGTTATTCCCTCGGGCAAAGATGACTTAATGGATTTGCTTTTTCGAAGAAGCAGTTTTTGTTTGCAAGTTTGTGAATCTGAAAAAAGTGAGATGAGTCGCAAGGGTAATTGATATCATTTTGAATGTGTCGAAACTCTGCAGTATTAATCGTAAAGCTGTCAAACTTACAGCCAATCAGAGGGCAGGATTGACAAAACTCGTATCTGCGCACGTTTCATTCCAGGTACAGAGGTAGAGACTACGCATCCGATACGACGAATTTTTTTTTTTAAGATTTCACAGTTTGAATTATATGAAGTTCCAAGAAGTGAAATTATTTTATTCAAATTTCGGGACAATGTTAGGAGTAATAGAATATTGAATTTGCTACCCCATTTTATATTATCAACTAGTTCCGCTCGGCAAGAAATCGGTATTTGTAGGAGTGACTCTCGTTTCAGGTTAATGTCAGAAAAAAGGTTTCACGACCAATATGACCAAGAGAACGAAAGAGGAAGAGAGAGGGGGGGGGGGAGATTTAAAGGAAAAGAGGCAAAATATGATTTATAATTTTTTTTGATATTGTGACAAAATGTGTCACTATCACAATGATTTTTTTAAGGTCAAAATTTCTGATAGCTCGTTTCCTCGATCGCAGCTTTTAAAAAAAATCATCTTGCCCCATATCATACGTCTAACCTAAATAAAATCACAGCACTCTCTTTTGAGGTATTTCGCTATAGTGTGCACTGATTTTTTGACAATATACAATGTATTTATTTTCAAAGACATGTAAAAGGAGGTCACGTTCTCACCCTGATTGATTGGTCATAGTCATCAAGGTTCGTTAACAAGAGATCGAACATGATGGATACTTGACCACAATTGCCAGGCCATTAACGGCTCCATTAGTATTCCGGTCTTGTTTTATCATATCCCAGTCTGGGATGAGAGATATGGAGTGTGAATATAGGAGTTTGGTTGTGGTATAGGGGCTCGGGGATGGGTTGTAGGTGAATAGGAGTGGATAGGGACTGGTGAGAGGGTAAAGGGGCTGAGGAGGGGGTATAGGGGCTAGGAGAGTTGTCTACAGGACTGGGGTGGGACTTAAAGATCGGAGGATGC
Organism: Lytechinus variegatus; assembly: GCF_018143015.1. Classification (NCBI taxonomy): domain Eukaryota; kingdom Metazoa; phylum Echinodermata; class Echinoidea; order Temnopleuroida; family Toxopneustidae; genus Lytechinus; species Lytechinus variegatus. The sequence continues at coordinate 17,110,308 of NC_054743.1, read as the reverse complement.
GGTAAACACACTCTAAAAAAATATTGGGTAAAAACGATCCATGAGGCTAAATATGTGTCCAACCAACATTGGGCATTTCTTTTGAGCATTTTTATTTATCCAGTGTGATGAAAATTTTGCCCATTTTAAAGCAATTGCTGCCCACTTTTTAACTATACTGGACAATATGCTTCCCACATAGTTGGTAAAATACAGCCCCAAATTGGTCGGATACATAATTACCCTCATGCTGGTTAAGATTCTACCCAATATTTTTTTACAGTGCAGGGAGAGAACCAGATAGTATTGTTGTGATTGATGTGGTTAAATATAATGGTATGTCATGTAATGTATATTTAATGTTAGCATATAGTAATCTAAAATGTAGAATTTTATTGTAATTAATCTAATTAATCATGTAATTTGTAAAGCGCTTAGAGATCTTGATATTAAGCGCTATATAAATACATTATTATCATCATTATTACTACTGTTATTATACTTATCTTTAGTATCAATATTGTTGTTATTATTATTGATAACAGTCAATTTCTTATTGTTATTTTAATTCTATGAAAATGATATTGTTTAAATCACAGCTAAAAATTTTATATTCACGATCGTGATCAATGGGAAGGCCTGGGGATAAGAGAGGGGGTGAGCAGGGGGGCGGGGGGGGGGGGGTAGAGGGGTAGACATAAAAAAGGCATGCAATGTTAGGGAGGGGAAGTGCTCAGAAGAAAAAAAAGAGAGAAATACATGACACTTTCCACAAACCCTTTAATTTCCATCCAAAGAAAAAGGGTAAAACAAAATATATATTGAAAATATATGTCTTGAACTTAGGGGGAAAATCACTGGAGAATAATTCAGGATGACACATAGCTATACCTATACCTGTAAAGTCTATGCATCAAACATACATCAAAGAGTATGTTTGTCAAACTTGCCGAATTCAATTTGAATCCGTCGCACCGCTCATTATTTTTGTTGTTACCTTGACGATTTGTTTTTAAACAAGATTATGCTCAAATCATACTTAAATAACATTGTCTTGTCAGTTTACTGACAGATGTTGATGACTCCCTTTGCATCATATCAATTATAATCTCCGACGCAACACCTGAGTGACAGTATATCATTAAAATGATATTTTCATGGCGACCTCATTAGTAACGTCTAGACTCTCATTATTTTTGTATTTCAACAGAACATCTCCAGTTTTAAACTGGCACGGAATATGCTAATTGGGCCATTCTTTTCACTTTTTTTGAAGAAAGACATAAAATGTAGTCTTTGTTTTAGCAAGAAGGATGAAAAGTGACAGGTGCATTAATATATTTAATAATAATAATAATAACTAGCATTAGTACGCTCTCCATAGTAAACTATATCACAGCGTTTACAAACGAGTTTAAAACAAGAGTATATACATAATAATTACAATAAAATACATTCAAAAGAAATTAATCGGAAAAGAGGTATGTTTTTAGAAGTTTCTTGAATTGATCTGAAGGGTTTGATGATTTAATGATTTCAAATTCAATTTGCATTTCCGTAGATTGTTACCAAGATAAGAGAGATGATTAACTTTTCCAAGATGATATCATCATTACATGACAAAATCACACTGGTGCACGTATACACGCATATTCTGCAAATTAATTTGTTTTCGTTATTTAATCATGACGATCGCTATTTTGGTTATATACTGATGCATGTGAAGCATCAACAATATACACATTTGCTTTCTTTCAATCCAGCTTTTATCATCATCACAACCACCACTTCCATGAATACCAATTTGTTGCAACAGTCTTTAAGATACAACCGTCACTACACTCCGCATTGCTATCATGAATTATTTTCCATCACCACCACAACCAATCCAACAATTCAGGCAATCATAATCTACACGATTAAAACGAAGGTGTGAAAACATGATTACTGCCAAACTACTGCACCGCCATCAACATGACTAGCACTACCATCTACAATAACAAGTCCATCAAAACCAACACTGACATTAACACCAAAATGAACACCGAAGAAATTAAGCCCGGAGCAATTGTCGCAGGAGCAAATGTCGTGTAAAGACCGGTTCCATGACGTTTGCTCTGGCGACAATTGTGAAGACCAGCTATTATCACAATCAATATATCAAACACAAACGTCATGATCGTTATTGCAACCACCACTATCAACAACAACAACAACATCTAAATCAACACCACCGCCAAAATCGCCACTTCCGCCACGGCTAATAAGTCAACATAATCACCACCCGGGTGACCACCACTAAAAACGTTACCCCTATATTTCATATTTTGCTTCACTTTGGAGATTGTGTTGTAGTAATATGCCTACAATACAATCACCTCCAGCACCACCATGACCGCCCTCATAACCGTCCTTCAAATCTTACTCGCCTCATTGGAAGCGCCAATCATTCTTGCCATTGGCCCCTATCTCATCTCATTAAACCCACTGGTTAGCGTGCAATGTTTGCAAGTTTCCGTCTTAGATTTCATGGTAAACCAGGCATTGTTTGATCGAGCGTCAACATAATTGAAGTCCCCCATCTCCCTCCTACATAACATAATTACGTTTGCCTGCTCACCGGCGGAGGTTAGAGACAAGAAAATGTCTGTATCATATTTTTAACAAAATGTGATTCTTTCTCGATATATAGGGATAGAATTCCTCTAACTCGGGTATAACACTATCATGTCTCACAGTTGCAATCCTTGAAATTTCCGGCGATAATTTGAAAAAAAAAACAACCCAGAAAGGATCAACCATCGACAACTAATTCGTCGCGGGGGGGGGGGGTTTACCCGTCCTCTATCATCCATACCATCCAAGTGATAAGACTGAGATTAGATGTAGCTTAAAGGACTTTTTTTAAACGAGAGAAGACTAAAGGGTCATTGGGTTGAAATAGCTATGTACGCACTGTTGAATATTTTTTTCATTTTCAAGTTCTTATTAAAATGAATCATCGAATAGGTAGTTTTAATGATTTCACTGGTCCGTGAATAAGTCAATTTCTGGGAAAAGGAAAAAGAAAGAACCTAAATAAAAGCAAGTGATACTTCAAACAATTTAATTTGCTATTTTTGGCCGGTAATCATTTTAAATTCGGTCATTGACTAAGTACAGACCTATATTAATTACCCGATTTCTGAACAGTCACACCGCGTCTCTTTTCGTGCTCGTATAAGCAATTTAACCAACTGAACACCACCACCAGAAATCCGTTTTTATCTCAATTATTGCTTATGTAATCTTTAATATAGAAATATCGTGATGTAATCATATTGTACCGGTTCGGAAAATAAGTGAAAATGGCTTAGACTTCACATTGCGGGTTATCATTTTTGATAGTTTATTGGTTAAAAAATGTAACTAAGGGAAGCGAACGAGCCAAAATAAAAAAAATCTCACAAATTGTTTTGATGACAATCGTGATGCTGAAAAATACAGTAGAACTATATTTTCATTGGGCAGCCCCTAGCCCCACCCCAGTCCGTCCGTCCCTTGATGTACATTGATTATTGACGGGAATTCTAGGCTTTTCAGCTTCCTAATGTCATGGATGGTTGACATTTGATTTCTTGAAGTCGCCATTACCTTGGCCATTCATGTTTAATTTACCTGAAATCAATTGATTCTATAAAACGATTCATTTGTAATGATCGAAATATCGCCATCGCTGACCTTGAAGGGTAAATACTTTCCCCTCGATTTCTTCAGTCTGTATTGTTTGAATGAAACACAAATACAACCGAGTTATCGTTAATTCGTATTCACGTTAGATGGGTTTCTATTATAAACGCACTTGTACATGGGAAAGGAGAGGGGGGAATGACAAACATGATCTTTTCTTTATTCTTAGAAGGAGGAGAGCGCCTCCTCCTCCTGCTCTTGATGCTCTGCAGAGAGCACATTGGCCTCAAAACCGTATTAACTGTTATAAAGGAAGACATTTTGAATGGTGATTCTAGATGATTCAAATGTAGGCATATAGTACTTGAAATTCAGGTATCTATGTTACATGTTTTATACCTTGGTCACATTTGCTCTACGGCGAGTCGAAACAGTCGTTTTATTCATTTTTATTCAAACCATTTATATTATGTGTAGCTGGTCCAAAAAGATGTTAAAACGGCTGTTTTTGACTCGCCCTACGGCTGCCGTAGAACAAATATGACCAAGGTATTATTTATACATTTTTACAGAATTGAAATTCTAACTTTCAACACTATGCATGCTATGAAATAAAAAGCAATTCTACCACGTTTCCTCTGTACTTTGTAACAAATGAAGTGCTTATTTGGCACTTAACGTGCTTGTATAATGACTGCACTACGAGTGCTGATTTTCTCGTTTAAATTTGAACTAGAAAATCAGCACTCGTGTAGTGCAGTTAGCCATTATGCCACTTTTCCTTCAATGAGCCAATAATTTACGAGTTTATCGAATGTACGCCTTTTCACTTGATCAACCAATATCACGCTATTCCCCTCCCCTGGAATATAAAGGAGAATATTCACAAACCATTTTCACAAACAAACCTAAAATATTCTAAGAGGCACTAGGTATTGATTGCTCTCAAGGGACGTAATTTTCAGAAGGAAAATCTTTAACTCTGATGGAACCTTACAAAAACAACTCCTATTTTTAGGAAGATTATTTTCACCTTTCCGGCGGGGGCTTGTCAAAAACAAACCTTTTGGTACTTGCTCGTGCAAAGTAATCTGTTTTCATCAGTTCAAATATTCATAAAGACGATGATTCTCCAGTAGTTATATTGTGTTTTGTTTTGTTCGGAATGCCATGACGCACTTCAAATTTTCAAATAATTAATATTTTCATTTATAATAATTAAGTCAGGCATTTCACATAATGGCAAGAGTATTGTTTCGAACTGGGTTGATGATAATTTGACATCTAATCCTTCATCAAATGAATTCAAAGGGAATAGTGAATGAGGGATATTGGGACATTATTTCATTTCACAACAGATGCTCAGTATCCCATTGTTGGATAAATGGCATAAAAAGAACTCGAAGACAACGTAATGTTGAGATAAACATAAGCTATTGATATACATGTAGATGGAATTATATGAAACAAACTTCACTTTAAAGAGCCAAAGGGGGGGGGGGGGGAGGGGTAGAAAGAAATAGGAGCGGAAAGAAAGAGAGAGTTCAAGTGAATGATAGATGGGGAAGGGGGGAGAGCCATTTTGGGGTATCATGATTATGAGAAATGGTTCCGAAAAGATGAAGGAAGAAGGAATTGGATAGCGAAAAATATGTTTTATCATAAATATTTTTTGCGATAGTTTCTTGTTTATATAATAGCATTTAAAGATAAATTCCAGTATTGGTAACGATCTCAAAATGACTTTTTACAGAATCTAATATAATGACCACCCAAGTGTCTGTTTGTATGAATAAAAAATATGTACCAAAGGATTCTGGAAGAAATTGTGTAATTGCTGAGAAATAAGCAAAATAAGCGCGGATTCGGTCACTTCCGTCGGGTCTTTATTCCAGCAATAATAATACACTGTCCCGCGTGTGCCTATATATCTGTGTTGGTGATCTTCAGTGTGAACATTTTTCAGCGTAGATTTCAAGATTTCACAAAGTTCTGTTTATGTAACTGTACCAGATCTAGATCCTCGATGATATACTGACAATTAAGCCTGGTTTTACAGACTTTCTCATGAAATCAGTGTTTACTGCAATTACTGGCATTTCTCTTTAATTGGTAAATAACTTTTTTTACACTCAAGGTAGTGACCAAATGTTACAGGTTCAGTACCAAACGAACTTTCGAACTAGAAGTACAGTATTGTAGATATAATTTCCGGCTTGCAACCTGTAAATAGGATCTCATATTCGATATGAAAGGTGATATGCTGTAGTAGATTAATTGAAAAAAATATGACGATGGACCTAGAGAGAATAGAACCCTAGACCTTTTAGGCGCGTGGTCACTCTAACACCCAGACTGTGGGGTTGTCAACATCGAATATTCTCATTCCTAATCAAGTCTTGAATCTAACTTATGTGACGAAGCAAAATAGATAAGAGTGCATGATTTTTTAACGCTTTTTATTATTTGCTATCAGCATTAGATATGAATATAGCGTGTAGAACATCGGCCTACTTAACATGACATAAATATAAATTGAAATGAATGATTTCAATTTTTCTACTCGTACATCGTATGATGCTTCATTCATCGCTATGTAACTGAGGTCTAGTGGTTAAACTGTGGGACTCTCAAACGTGACATTTTGGATTCGATCCACGGAGGACGATCATGTGGAAAGTGTGTCAATTGATTTCTTTTTGAATCACATGAGTAAATATAATATTAATGTAAATAAGACTGTGAAGATCAAACATGCAGCGAATCCAGCGGCTTAAAATTGATGGGAATTCCTAATCTAATTATAAATGACAATGTATCACATGAAATTACTTTTACATGACGTTAAGGACGATCTTATTGACTGAGGGCTATATGGAAACGCCCTTCTAAATCAAATGAAATGATTGAATTAAGTTATCAAGTACATCATGCAAGACCCCAGGGAATGTTATATCAACAATGCCGAATTGGGCATCTTCCGATTTGATATTATGCTCTTTATATTCTTTAATAAATCCATAATTTATTGTTCGAAATAGACATGAAATGAAATACTCCGAAAATTTGCTTTGCCCAATTGATCGTGGGCCCGGCAGCCGCTGTGCAGCGCCAGATCGACGAGGCTCTAGCCCTTTTAATCGTTGAACGCCAAACAGGATAGCAGCAACTCCCATCTTTTAACGTCTTTTGGTCTGACGCGGCCGGGGTTTGAACCCCCGACCTCCCGGTTGTGAGACGGATGCTCTACCAACTGAGCCAACACACCGGTAATGACTTCTTCAAACGGCAGAAATTTAGCGGGGGGGGGGGGGGGTACATGAATCTCTCTCCCGTTCTATTCTTTTCAATTTGATAAGTAATACGTAATCATGTATGTACTTGAATAGGTGGTTTGACCATGGTGACATGCAGTTCTACTTCCATAGTTTCATGATCTAATTATATTATGTGTTAATTGTTTGAGTGGTGTATCTTGTGAAAGATTAATCAATGGTTGATTGAGTATCCGGGAACATATAGTGGTCCATAAACTATATGAACGAATCACTCAATCAATTAACGGAGATTGCAGACATTTGCTCTTTCTATCATATCTATATTGAATTTGAATATCTCCCTATCTCATCACATCATCTCGCATATTTAACATGTTTAAACTCTGAATTACAGAGATTGACAAAAAAGTCGCAGCTGTGGTTTGGTCATGTATATTTGAATTTCAATGGATTTCAATTCAAAGGTTAAGCCTAAAATTATAATATTTTACTTTCAATTCTAAATCGATTGTTCCGATGGTGAGAAAAGCTATATATAGCCGGTTCAGATTTATTTCATTTTTCCTTCTCATATTTGTGTTATTATAATTTCTCTTATCTTCCTTTTCCTTTTTTTGGTCTCTCCCCCTTTTTCATATACAATATAGTGGAGGGGTGGGCGGCCGTTACGTCCACCATTGTATCTGCATATATGGTGGTATATAGTAGTAGTTGTATGGTAGTAGTAGTAGTAGAGGTAGTAGTAGTAGTAGTAGTAGTAGTAGTAGAAGTAGTAGTAGTAGTAGTAGTAGTAGTAGTAGTAGAGGTAGTAGTAGTAGTAGTAGTAGTAGTAGTAGTAGTAGTAGAGGTAGTAGTAGTAGTAGTAGTAGTAGTAGTAGAGGTAGTAGTAGTAGTAGTAGTAGTAGTAGTAGTAGTAGTAGTAGTAGAAGTAGTAGTAGTAGTAGTAGTAGTAGTAGTAGTAGTAGTAGTAGTAGTAGTAGTAGTAGTAGTAGTAGTAGTAGTACATAGTACTAAATGATTGGTCAAATGAACAAATTTATAAATATTGTATAAATATTGTACAAATTGCCGAATTCTGTTGATTGATGTTAGCGATTCTCATCCGTCGGACACTATATTCACTTAAACGGATTGGTAACTTTGACCAAAACTTTTTAAGAATGTATTAGTTATAATAAGAGTTATACAAAAAATAGTAAGGAGATTAGTGATAATATTGTTTTGATAATTATGGTTTGTTTCCGACCATTCCCTTCTCTGTATACCAAACAGCTGCAAAATTCTATAATCCATTTACTGTTAAAATAATCATGGTGTTTTTTCTTGCTAAGCTTATTTCATCCAAACACACCGTCAATCTCGAAATCCTTCACAACTGTCTATAATCATCTTTTAAACGATCGATTCGATGAGGTAATCAATTTCCCTTTCTATTGTCAATTTGAAGCAATAACACTAAATTACTTAGAGCAGGATACGATCAAATTGAGATCTTAATATGTATGAATTGATTTTTGACATATATTAAATGAAGTGAATAGGCAGATGCTAATGTGTTAAATAGAGCAAAAATCGTGGTAAGTAATCTATAATGTAGGAAGGCCATGCAGATGGTCATTGCGGCCTAGAAGATGTCCAGGATGACATCATCGGAATTGATTATAAACCGAAATGAATCAATCGCTAGATAATATCCTGTGACTTGGAGATTCAATGCTCGTAACCTATTCAAACGCGGGCTACGAAATTGTTAGTTACCTGTCTTGTGAACAGGAAATTATGTAAGGCTTTGTTTTGTGTGTGATTTATTTCGGGGTTGGGGGTGGGGGCGTGTTTCATCGAGGAGAGTTATTAATCATAATCAATATATCACAACTGAATTGTGTATACCTGAATTTTAATTTTTGAATGAAGGAGGAGAAGAATAAGAAGAAGGAGGAGGAGGAGGAGGAGGTGGAGGAGAAGGAGGAGGAGGTGGAGGAGAAGGATTAGGAGGAGAAGAAGGAGAATGATGATAATGATGATAATAATAATAATAACAATTGTGGAGAAGAAGAAAAAAATACAAAAGGAAAATAAAAATATGGAGAAGCGAGAAAAGGAAGAAAATGGACCAATACAGACTTTAACACACACACAAAATGGATGAACACGAATAAACTCTGATTTTTAACCCGCCGTTAATGAAATGTGCTTCACGTCCTCTTCATAATTACCTACAAAATAACATGAATTTTACATGACATCGGTTTCCATGGAGACGCTAAATGACCATGATTTTGTTACGACACGATTTTGTCATTCGTGCCTTTATATTTTGTTGGATACAAAAGCCAGCTGATTCGAGAGAAAATCAAAATCACTAATTAAGAACCAAAATGCTATTGTCATGATGCCTCTAAAAATCAGGTCGCTGCTGGTTTTAGTCGCACCATCTTTTACCAATATGTTGCTAATCACCGCCATCATTGAGATGATGTCTTTGTGAAACTTGTAATATCTTATTCTGGTGAAACCTAATAGTCATAATGAGGTCTACATGTGTAGTGATAATCCGTGTATTACCCTATATATAAGATGTAAATGAGATACGCGTGCGTCAAAATTAATCGCGCAACGGCCTTGATAATCATCTTCATTTTGCACACCAAAAAGAGTCATTTCTCTTGGACTGCATCTAGAAATCTTGAAAAGAAAATTATAGTAACAATGATATTTTTTGACAGGATATGCCTATGTGCATAGTTATTATCAAATCAACCCTCCTTCTCTTCCATTTTCACTCCCACAACTCCCTCCCATCATTCCTACTGGATAGGTCCCATAGTGTGTGTGACACAGTGTGCTCACATTGTGGAATACAGTATCAAATAACGATAAAAAATTAATTTGAGCATTTCAACAGTATCACATATTCACATATTCAACCATGATAGTATACGCGCTGTGAACAATCCACACTGTCGAGGTGTCCACAGTGTGAAAATATATTCACACTGTATAATTAAGCATTTTAACTTGTGAATATTTTCACATATAGTCTTCTATGTGAACACACTGTGATCACACTGTATGACACTTTGTTCTTTTCATTAGATTTCACCCAGAATTTCCTCTTTTCCATGTTTTTGCGTGTTCCAGAGAAAAAGTTGCGATCAATCGCGTCTTTAAAAATCATACACAACTTTATTTTCAACCATGTTTCCAACCAATGAAACGATGAGGCTTCGAGTGTCATATCCTCAAACTACTACACTCAGGCTTCAGCCAAAAACATTTTCAAAGGTTTACCTTCTTCCTGCTTGTCTATTTTGCATCTTAATATCAGAAGCCTAAACAAGAATTTTGAGCAATTTCGTTTATTTTTAGATAACTCAGGTGTTTCCCAAAATACAGTAATAGGTTTAACTGAGACATGGCTGTCAGATAAATATATTAATATGAGTGCACTCCCAGGTTATGATATACTTACAAATAATCGTGTTGATAAAATTGGTGGTGGTGTTGCAATTTTTGTGCCAAGTCAATTTAAGTATGTTATTATTGAAGACATGAATTTAATGAATGAAACTGCAGAAACTTTATTCATTGAAATTAGTGATCGTGATAACAGAAAAACTGTATTGGGAGTTGTTTATAAGCCCCCTCGCAGCAATAGTGCTGATTTTCTAGAAACTTTAAATAATTTACTACATTATCATTTTGTTCAAAACAAAAGATGTATCATAATGGGAGACTTTAATTATGACCTGTTAGCGAGTGATACTAATATTTTAGCAAATGACTTTTAGAGACATTCCTTTCTGCCTCCTTTTTGCCACTTATTTCTGGACCCACTAGAATTACTAATACTTCCGCAACTCTGATTGACAATTTTTTCTCCAATATTCGTTCAGAATTAAAGCTGGTATTATTATCTCAGACATGTCTGATCATTTCCCAATTTTCATGTATTGTTCCAATCAATATCAGCCGAACAACTTTCCCAATTATGTACCTAAGAGGCGTGTATATAGTGATCTAAATATATCTCGTTTGAAACAGAGTTTAGAAGAAGAAACTTGGGATGATGTATTTAGTACAGAATGTGTTGACGAGTCCTACGAAATATTTATTGATATCTTCATGAGTCATGTTAATGAAAATATCCCTTTTGCAAAGCCCAAGTCTAAAAATTATAAAAGATCACCTAGATTACCTTGGATAACGAATTCAATTCTTCGTTCGATAAATAAAAAAAATCGATTATACTATAAATATATATCAAGATTAACTGAGAATACTCGGAGCCAATATACCAATTATAAGAATATACTAACAGGGGTCATCCGTACTGCTAAAAAGGCATATTACCATGATCAATTTAATCAATGCAAGAATGATCTTAAAAAACATGGAAATTGGTCAATTCTATCATCAATAATGGACCAAAGTTTTCAAAGATAACTAAGCTTATGCATAATGATTCTATTATTGAAGATAAAGCTCAGATGGCAAATATTTTCAATAATTATTTTTCACAAATTGGATTTGAGCTCTCTAGAAGTATACCAACAAATTCCCATTCATTTCATCAATATCTGGGAGATAGAAATCAAAGTTCTATGTTTTTTCTCCTATACGAACGCACAGGAGATAATTAAAATTATATTTAGTCTAAAATTTAATAAAAGTGCAGGTTTCGATAACATTGATAACATCCTTTTACAGAAAACTATGAATTATATAATTGACCCTCTTATTTATATATTCAATTTGTCATTATCATCGGGAATTATTCCAAAATCAATGAAAATTTCTAAGATAATACCAGTCTTCAAAAAGGTGATAGTTCTTTAGCAAGTAACTACAGACCCATTTCATTGCTTACAAACTTATCTAAAATTCTTGAAAAATTGGTTCACATACGAACCATATGTTTTTTTAAAAAGCACAACATCCTATCCGATACTCAATTTGGTTTCCGAGAAAAGAGTAGCACTTCCCATGCAATCCTTTCTTTAGTTCAAACAGTTGCCAAAGCTTATGACAAGTCTTCGAATACGATTGGTATGTTCTTAGATTTTTCAAAAGCATTTGATACAGTTGATCATAATATTCTCCTTTATAAACTTTCTCATTATGGAATTAGAGGGGAACCACTAAAGTGGTTCAAGAATTATCTAACCGGGCATTCACAGTTCGTTTCACTTGATGGTAATATTTCTGAACGTAAACCTGTTCTTTGTGGAGTTCCACAGGGCAGCATTCTTGGCCCACTTTTGTTCATTACTTATATAAATGATATTGATATGTCATCAAGATTGCTTCAATTTATACTTTTCGCTGATGACTAATATATTTCTGTCGCACCCCGACCCAGATCAATTGACGCAAATATTCAATGACGAACTAAAAAATGTTTCTAATTGGATAACAGCTAACAAACTTTCTCTTAACCTAGCAAAAACTAGCTACATGCTATTTAGCAACAAGATTACGACTGTACCAAAAGATGTAATTTTAAATGATACTGTTATTCAAAGAGTGCGATCAACTAAATTTTTGGGACTGATCATTGACGATAAACTTTCTTGGAAAACACATATGGATAGGATACTCGCAGTATTGGTGTCATTAGAAAATTAAGTCACTTCTTACCCCATTATATTTTGTTATCATTATATTCAACGTCACTTTTACCTTATCTGAATTACGGAGTTGTTGCATGGGGTAACGCAGCGAATTCTCAAATTAATAGACTTTTTATATTACAAAAAAGAGCGATTCGTATTATTAGTCATGCAGATTTCAGGGCACATACAAATATTCTGTTTTTGAAAAATAAAGTCTTGAAGGTTAAAGATTTATATTCTTTTCAACTCGGACAGTTAATGTACAAGTTTATTAATAAACAATTACCGTTACCGTTTGATAATATGTTTGTAAAAAATGATACAAACCTTAAGCACTTCACTCGCCAGGCGAGTTCCTTTCATTTACCTCTGAACAGAACATCGTTTGCACAGAAGACATTTGTTTTTACTGGTCCAAAATTATGGAATTTTTTTCAAAGGAAATTATACAATGTAATTCAATACAAAATTTCAAAGGAAAACTTAAAAAATATCTTCTGGATTCATATTAAATTATCGTTTTTTTTCACAAAGTTATGTAACTCAGAAATTAATATGTAAATATGTTTGTTAATTTCTCTTTGTATATATGTTTAATCGTTTTATGATTTCTGTATACAGTGTATACTGATTCATTAATTTTTATTTTTATTTATTTTTATTCTTGTCTATTTTTTATTCATTGTATATATTATTGTTTATTTCTTTATTTTATCTAATTTTTATTCATAAAATGTATTTATGAAAGGGGGCCTTCACCCTACAAGCTCTGCTTTTTAGTTGGTCTCCTTCTCTTTCGATTTCATAGTATTATTGTATTATAGAAATGATTTATATATTATATTTTGTAAATATGTATATTGAACTATCATTGTAAATGTAAAAAGATTGAAAGAGAAAATAAATGAATTGAATTGAATTGAATGAAGCGCGCAGATTACGGACGCGCGCTTGATTTTTGATACCGTACTTACACTTAATCGGCTTTTGAATTTGTATAAATTTCAGTTAATAACTAGTTGAATATATGATTTCAGTGACGTCATTCGCAGGCATCCGTCCAGTACTTTTCCCATAACGCCTAAACTAAGGTTGAATGTATGAACTCTACTTTTTAGAATCCGGAAAAGGTATAAAGAGACATCCGTGCCGAATCGGATTTTACTCGCTCATTTTAATCCAATATTGATGCTTTTCCAGCATACAAGGTTCAATTGACACGCAATCGGAGCGAAGACTAACAACCGATGAAAAAGCTCATTAATATCCGCTTGAATATAGGCAGATAGGTATGAAATCTCAGACCGCTGATCGTCCGTGTCTAATTTTCTACATTGCCCGGTGTGCATTGTTTATAGGAATCAAAGCTACATTAGAGTGCATGCATGAGCATATAATATTTCCCCTCATTGATACAATTACAAGGAATAATCAGCATGCCTCTATTATGATGAAATTTGTAATCTCTAGCTAATAATACATTTTATTTGAAAAAAAACCCAGGTTAGTTAACATAACCAACCTACCGATGATTGAAACATAAATCATAATGTCAATAGGGATATTTTTGATAACAGTCGCGATGACATGGTTAACAAAAGTTCGTAGCATGTGGAGATGGTGTTCATTTTTATCGAAACCTTAAATAAGTTCTGAGTTTTCTTCTCAGCCCAAGCAAAAATTATTGCATATCTACTGTTTCTTAAGAATATATTCATACATGTATATGTCTATTGATTTTTGCTTTACGTAGCATAAAACATGAATTTTGAATTACGTCGATATATGACAATATGGACTGGAAATACTTAAGGATTCTTTATACCAGTTTGAAACATGTCTAAATAAATTGATTCTTAAAATGATAAAGACTTAAAAATCAATTAACGTATTTTTGGCTTTATAATTCATTTGTAAAGGTAAATATAACGATTACTGATGACCTTCCAAAATTGGAGTACAAACAAAAGTATGAAGTAGGGTTTGGGGTATGAAGATTCATCTTGCCAATATTATACCACAAAGTCTTTCTTAACTAATGCATTATTGATTGGCCACCGATGATCGAGAAATGGAAGATTCCTTAGCGACCTTCGCCCTTTCTTAAGGGGGTTGTATTTACTATACTGTGGCCTGTTTTCAATTCATTATTCTCACTTTTTCGGTCTCTCTCTCTATGCTCGATATTGCGAGTCACTCGGCTTGGTCCTATCTGTCTGTTTGTTTGCATAATTATTATAAAAGACATTTTTTTTTGGGGGGGGTGGGGGTTAGCGCATTTACAATACATTGAATGTTGAAAATTGCTGGGGGTCAAGGGGAGGGCAATGCCCCTAACCGGAGGGGGGGGGGGTAATTATGCCCCCATGCCCCCACTGTATCTGTCTGTATTTTTGTTCTTCACATGCCATTGATCCCCTCTCTGTCCCCCTACTGTATTGTACTATAAAAACATGCATTCTACTAGTTTAATAGATACTTTGACATAATTTTTGTCAGTAAAATGGGAACTATTCGTCTGACATCTATTATAAATGTTTACTCATGATCCATTGCCCTCTATTATGAAGCGCCTGGATGCATTGCTTATAGCGATTTTTCAAATTTCCCCTACTTTTTTCTTCTTAAATTTCTCAATAATGAAGTAGAGGGCTGTGCAAGAATGACCTCTTAATAAAACGTTGTGCGTATATATTTAATGACTTTTTTATGGTGATTAATGTCCATTTCAGTTTGTAATTGCGAGCAAGGCGGGATGTTTTCAATAAAATACTTTTTACCGTTTTAAACCTATCAACGGGTGATAGGTTCATGTTGTCCGACGTGCGATCTTTTTCTGAGAATGATGTGATCGCCCTTCTAGTTTTGTTTCCCCTTTCCCTCCCAGCTCACTTGTCCTCTTTTCTTCATTCACAGTCCACATCCCCTTAATTATCAAACCTCTCCACATTCATAATCCTTCCATCTTTCTCCCCATCCTGTCAATTAAATGTCCCATTTCCATGCATGTCTTCATATATTATTTTCATTATCGACTTGTGTTTTCCTCTGCTCTGTTCCCGATCTCTTTAGATTTTCGATATCAAGAAATTAAACATCGACTCGCTCATTTATTATTCTTCCCCTCTCTCTCACTCTTCATTGTATGAAACCTACATACATTACAATAAGTTCGACTACTGATCACTGACCAGCTAAACAGCATAATTGCTTTCCACTGTATACGACCTTTCTTGGACACGCAAAAATTCTCTTCATTTTCCAAGCTACGGTGAAGTGTTATTCGAAGCGTTAAAATCCATATGTGCACATTTTCTTTGAATATTGACTTTAGTAACAGAGTTGTTGTTGACCTGCATGCAAGCTGCACAATAAATTGACTATCTAATGCATTTTCGATGCCATCCATATTGCAATGAAAACGAAATTGATGTTCAAGCAAATTTCATTTTTCATAGCAAATTGTAAAATGTTTTCCCTTATTACCACCACCAACGGCATTTTTAAATTAAATCATTAATAAAATATTTATTATTATCGTAATCATTGTCGTTGTCATTATCGTTGTCTTCGTAGTCGCCATCATCAACCATTGAATATTAATAATTATTGTTTATTATTCATCGCGATTTCAGTTACAAAACTGCTTTCGCACTTGATAGTCACACCACCACCACCATCACCGCCACTATACCACCACCATCACCACCACCATCATCACCAACACTACCATCATCATCACCACCACTATCACCATCACCACCACCATCACTATCATCACCACCACTATACCAACACCATCACAACCACCAACACCATCATCACCAACACTACCACCACCATCATCATCATCACCACCAGTATCACCACCACCATGATGATGATGATGATGATGATCATCATCATCATCATCATCATCATCAGTACCATTATTATTATTTTAATCAAGATTATTAACTATTGCCCTCATTTTCGTAATCATTTCCACCATCATCCTATTAAGTGAAAGGCAGATAGGGAAAGAAACAAATGAATCGATGAAAAAAGAACAGAAAGAGAGAAGAGACATGTAAGAAGAAAAAGTGAGGTAGAGAGGGATGCTCGTGTGGGTATGTGAGTGTATTTGAAGGAGGAAGGAGTGAATGGGTTATGAGGTGGGGGCCATAAAACAGTTAAATAGGGAATACTCTACACCTTAAAGTCCCTGACACAGTTCACGTTTCTCCCATAAATCCACCGGTAAATTTGCATTTCTCAGCAGGGCCTATCGATTATCACGTTCCTTCTACGTTAGCTCGGTGAAACAAATATTTGATTTTGAGGGAGTTGAATCAACACTTTCGCTTGTTGCTCGATCTTGACCTTGAAAATAGCCACCGAATTGTTATACTTTAATCACTGTGAATAGGATCTAACGATTCAAGAATTCCTCGGGGGAAAGTCGTAGAGCAAGACCCAATAGCGTTTTGGGGAAATGTGCTCATGTACCCTCGAATTTTTACTTTATTCTTAGGAAAAAACGGACTTTCCGAGCTAAAAAAGGCTCTGAATTTGCTGCGTAGAACAATTCTAACATCATACCCACTTTAGCAACAGTTGATACCTTTTCTTTAACTTTTACATTTCGATATCTATGAAATTATGTCATTATTTTGAAGCATAGTGGTAAAGTTTGGCACTTAAATATCCGACTCGTTATTAACTGACGCTATGAAAAAGATTTAAAAAAAAACCGCACAAATATTCAGACGTGTGATTTTTATCTTGGTATTAAACCCCCTCCCTCGTAACTCACAAAAAGACTTTTCTGATGCTAAAAGTTTTTTTTAAACTAGCTTACCTGATCTTGTGGTGTCATCCTATCCCCAACCACATTTGCTAATAAACCGTTTATTCTTTAATTAGAAATAAATGCAGGTAGCCATCTCCAGCAGATAACAGCTTTTTAGGCGTTCGCAACAAAGCAGCAAAAATAGGTTGGACAAGATGGATGCAATTTCAAGCTTTTGGACAAAGAAACATTTTATCGGATTATTTTGTCGGCAGAGGGCCTGTATATCAAACCCACGTGACAGAGTTACAGCGCAAAGCTTGTTGTTATCTAAAATGAAAGGGAAAATTAGCAAGAGTGATATCACTTATTACTGCAGTTACATAAATAAAACTCGTTCCAAACCGACCGATAGTATGAGTTCAGAGTCAGTCATTCCGAACTTTTCGCATTTACTACGGAGAAACTCCACAACGCTTCAATTCCTTTGAAAATGCAAGTCAATTCACAATGGAGAGCTGAGAGGCTTTTGTCGAAAGTTGGTGGTCAGGAGAGCAGCGGAATCTCTTGATTCTGGACAACTACATATTTGCAAATGTTCGTCCGGTGCATAATGATGTGCGAGAAAAGCCATTGGATATACAGCACCGAGGTCCGCAGGACCGGGTGCGGTATATCCATTTGGCGAGTCGAGCACAGAGTTTATTATTTAGGTCCTCCATGCACAAGAATGCGTGCATTGTTTGTTTTACACAACCCCCATGTTACTGAGTTGCCCCGTATGCTATATTTTATCTAAATTCTAGATAATTCTCGATAATTCCAGACCTCGCACTATCCTGCACTCTGGCGTCAGAGTGCAGGATAGTATTTTTGTATGACGTCATCAGAGTGCAGGATAGTGCGTTTTGGATGCAATAGCGCGATTCGCTGAATATCATGTGATCCGATTTGGACCAATCAGATTACAGAACATTCTTGGGAGTTGTATAAAACATGCAATGACTGTATTGCAATATACCGCTATATTGTATGATGACATCATTACGGCCAAGAACTCTCAAGAATGTGATCATTACATCATTCACGACGTGCGACCCGGTCGCTCCAGTGTATAGAAATATTGTAAAATAGATTTTGCTCGGTCTTTAATAGGTTTCGACGGTGTGACTCCTACATTATTTCGAGATTTGGTCAGGGTTAATGGTATTTTTAACTCCTGGACAATATATCATCCCTTAAGTAACAGAGAAAAGGTATTATAGTGTCATATAAGACGATGAAATAAGAAATGAAATAGTAGATATATATCCATCAATGTATGTTTCAGGCTATCCGGTATAGAAATCGTGGCGCCTCGCCTGTTTACGACCTAAACAGGCATCAATCCTCTTAACAAATAAAAGAATATAAAACAAATTTCGACTTCCGCTTGTTCTTGAGTAACAACCTATATGTGATGTCAACATTTTATTATTATTCTTCTTCTCGCAGACCCTCAGTTGTATTATTTCCCGATTACAGGGACCGTATATCACTTCACTATCATTAAATGATGGATTAAGGATCATAATTTTTTATATGAATAATGTCAAAAAGACATGAATTTCACCCTTCTCTATATACATGAAATAAATTAACAACAATATTTTTAACCTCCTTTTCCCCTCCATCGTCATCATGGTCATTATTCTCCTACTGCATCCGTCTCCCTCTTTCCTTCACCTTCCTTCTCGCCTTTTCTCTCTCGAGAATCTGAAGCATTCCGAAGAAGTATTGCTTTCCACTTCAACCAATGTAAATTTTAAAGTATGAAATAACTCCTGGATGGAGGGAAATTCCCTGATTGATAATCAGTTATGCACATGACCTCATTTTATAACAACATAACGATCAACCGATGACTTTGTTTTTGATATTGAATACTCCTTATTTTGATATATATGTAACTCCTTTTTTTAGTGGAAAAGTCAACTCTCAGTGGTTGCCAGAATACCAACAGCACCTCCGCGACAGACGTAGAATTGAGTCTGCCTTCATATTCATGACCTTGTCACATTAAAACGAACAGAATATGACGAGAACATGACTTGAAAGCAAAAAATTAAAATGTCCATTCTAACATAATTCGTACTGGTAGTATAAAATCAATGTTGACATTGAAAAACATCCTCTGTCGAATTCTAAAGCAATCTATATTAGATTTTAAATATAAGAGTTCGTTTTGCGTTACTTCACACTAGATCTTTACCTTGGGGAAAAATTTAATTGATTTGAGATTTGATATTGAAGGGGGTGCACATAATTATTATAATTGCTTTATTTTGTTTGCATAAAACTTGACCCAATTGACGCCAAGGAAAATGATAAGTAAATAGGCCTAATGGAATAGGTCTGCATTAAAAGGGAACCAGCATGGACATTGCCATTCTCACCCATGGCTGGATGCAAGAAGGGACATTAGTACTTGTTAAAGGGGGCGATTCCATAAAATATGTACGTCCAACCCCCTATATGTGGGACCTTCATGAAATTTTCTGTCTCCGATTTCTTGTTCTTTTGACAGTCTGTAGTGCTATGAAAGGACCATGACGTGGTCAGTTTATGAAGTAAAGTAAAACTTGAAGAAAACGGGGGTCGGGCGTACAAAAAGGTATTTTATGGTATTGCCCGAAGACTTTGGACGGGGATGGTGTACATGTCCCCTGCGCCTTTCTCCCATTGGATCAGTATAGGCATACATGCATGCCTTGTGGAAATGAAGTGAGAGATAGTAATAAACGTTACAGAAACGACCAAGAGATGGCGGATCAAGGATTTTCCAAAGGGTGGGGGGGGGGCGGCAATTTTTTTCGGAGGAAAATTTTGACAAGCCCTCCCCCTCCCCCCAAAGGTTTTCAACCACAAATTAAGGATATTTCGTACCCGCAAAATTTGTTTAAAAAAAGGTCTTCATTTTCAAAAGAGCGGGCATACCTCGGTTTCAATGACATTTTTACATTACAAATTTTAATTCTGTTTCTCAAGGGGGGAGGGGGCAGGGCACGTCCCCCCCCCGGATCCGCGCCTGGCTCGATCCATAATACACAACCCTTTTTGCCAGCATGCTTAGTGATACACCTTCCAACTTCTTAGTGATAATAGGAAATGCTCCTCTATATCAGTATAGTGTTTCTACGTTTAATGGACAATCGAGAGACTGGTATACATTGTAACCTGTAATTAATCTCCTCTCATCTATTCACATCGACATTAATATGACCTTTGCACAAGGTTTCAAACCATGATGAATTAGAGAGGAAACACTCCAGGCCCCCGTCTTACAAACAGTTACGATGGATCCAATCAACCACAACTATGGAAAGCCAGCAACGTCAACATCTAAAATAGCCTACATGTTCAATTAGAATATTTCCTAGATATGTATATTCATAGATTTCACTGTTTTCTTGACATTTCAGTATGCTTCTCTTTGTTTTCAAAGGAAAAACAAAGGACAATGTGCAAATTTCCTAACTCCCAAAAAATTATGATATTGATGGATTTCTATGTACTTGAGGTTGATCTAATCAATCGTAACTCTTTGTAAGACGGGCCTTGTGCACTCACTTATAAGTCTACATCTAACCTAGATCGCTAACATTCCTTTCCATTCCTCCTTGCGTGGTGTAATTTGATTAAATGGTTCACGATCACATACAACTTCTCTTTCAGTGATTTCCCAGGCGGCTTGAAGCTCTTTGAATTGAGTCTGTGGCATGTATGTTTGTTTGTTTTTCTTTCTGTCTTTACAGTGCAAGGAATGAACTATGTTCTTCAAATGATAATAAAAAAGTCAAGGATATTAAAAATTTCTTCTAAACCATAAAGTATTCCAGGATGCAAATGACAAGTTCACATTTAATTATTTTGTAACTGTTGTCAACTTCTATTTCACCAATCCAAAAATTTCGGTGTAGCCCATACCCCTGGCATGCCTGGAGTAGGGCCTTTGCTCGCGAGTAAGACTGACTGCAGTCGTTATGCCTTTATGAATAATGATAACTTTTCCGTTTTATGAGTAGCGGCTATTCATGTATTTATAATTAATGGGGGGGGGAGGGCGTCGTGGTCTAGTGGTTAAAACTCTCGTCTTGCAATCAGAGGGACGTGGGTTCGAATCCCAACCAGCAAGATATCTACCCATGTTGTGGTGAGGTGAATTTGTATCAGGTAGGATTTATTCCTTGACGCTTTAGCCGCTGATATAAAAATATGATACCAAGTATCAAAGCGCAGTTGAGTATATGCCCATAGTAGCTGCGTAATATAAATGGACTTATTGTTATAATAAAAATAATTATTGTTATGGTTAGTATTATACCCCCGCCAAACGAAATTTGAAGGGGGTATGTAGGAATCAGCGTCCGTCGGTCGGTTGCAAATCTTGCGCATCGATCTGCTTCCTCAGTTCTTAACCGATTCTCATGGGTTTACTTCCGATTTGTCTAATGCCAATTCGTCCAATTGCCAACTCGTCTCTGTTCATTTGGTCTACCATCAATTCGTCAATTATCCACATGGTCTTATTGCCTATTCGTCAACTCACCAGTTCGTCCAATAACCAGTTGGTCCAATAGCCATTTTGTCCATATACCACTTGGCCTAAGTGGATTAAGTGTTCATTGTGCAAAATGAATGAAAATAAAATGGATCTGATAGACCAACTGGTTGTTAGACAAAATGGTCATAGACGAAATGGTGATTAGTCGAAGTGATGATTAGACCAAATGGCTAATGGACCAAATGGTCGTTGGACGAAATGTTGATGGACGGAATGGCATTAGACTAAATGAAAGTAGACCCTGTGGTGAGTGGACGAGTTGGTAGTAGACGAATTGGCAATTTACCTTCTCATGAATCTTTGAACACATATTGGTGTTGGGTTGAAGATGTGCAAGACGCACTTTTTGCATGTGGCGGAAATTGTGTTGCCATGGTAAATGTACATTTTGGCAAAAATAAGGTACAAATCTTGCAGTTCAAACTACTTCCTCAGTTTTTAACCCATTCTCATAAACTTTGGTACACACATTAGTATTGATGTAAAGACGTTCAAGACATAATCTTGCGACATATTTTATGACAAAACTTGGCTAAAAAAACTTCAGTTTTAACTACTTTATCAATTTTCAACCAATTTTCATGAAATTTGGCTCACACATTGGGTTCGAGGTGAAAGTGTCCGAGACACATATTTTGCGTATGTCGGAAATCGTGTTGCAATGGTCGCAACATATTATAGGCCCCAAACTAGGTTAAAATCTATCGGTTTAATCTACTTGATTAGTTTACAACCAGTTCTCGTGAAATTTGGCTCACACATTGGTCTTGAGTTAATAATGTACAGGACATATTTTTGCATGTGTCGGAAATCGTGTTACCATGGTAACAATATATTATATATATATATAAAAATAGGAAAAAAAATCTTGCGGCTCAAAGTACTTCATCAGTATTTAACCAATTCTCATGATATGTTGCTCACACATATGTCTTGGGGTAAAGATGGGCAAGACATATTTTTCATGTGTTGGAAATTGTTACCATGGTAACTGCGGAGGCGGGGTATTTATCTCCTGATAGTTATTGCTGCTGTTGTTGTTATTATTATCATAATTATTGATAGTTATTTCACCCTTAGTGTCCCTTTAAGGTATGACACGATATCTTAGGAGGCCTGTAGATCAAGTCCAATGTCGATTTATATTGCTAAGCTTTGAATTGGATATCCATTCCCTGGAAGGTATATAGGGCCTCTCGTTGGCTGATTGATTTTCCAATGATAATGACCACGTCAACTTAGAATTCTACAAAAGTTCAATAAAATAACACATCCACATGGCCACACCCTTGGCTCCTTGGATCCAATTCTATAGATCAATCCTTTACTTTGTTTTTTTGGAAGCCAGTACATATTTTTTTTTATCATAAAACAGGATGTTGTTTCTCCAAAACGTAATCAATAACCTGTTCTGGAGATTATACATCAAAAATTGATTGCGCCAACATGTTTCAATGTCGTTTTCCATTATAAATTGACCACGCGTTGCTAGAATAAACGGATGTTTTCAAATATGTTCATGCGCCACTATTGATTTTAATTTTTTTCAGCGATGTTTTTCAATGATCTTGACCTGCTGAACTACGGCTGTGCAAATTGTATTCATGGTACACGTAATTCATTTATGTTGGTATATGTTTTTTGAAGTAGGCGTGCAAGCAAAACTTTTGAAGTATTTCGTTCTATTTCAGAATTCTGATTACATTCATGCACTGTGATCGTTATTGTCGCCATCCCCTTTTTACAAGCTCTTTTACATATCAAGTTATGAAATTTAGATCATACATTGGGAGAAATATCATCAGACGAGAAGAAAGAAAGATAGAATATAAAATAGAACTATAAGGGAAGAGAAAGAAATAGAGGGAGGTAGAGAAAGAGAGAATTAAATGAAAAGAAGAAAACGGAAAACAAAAGTAGTACAAGAAATATTAGAAGATGGAGACATAAAGGATGAAAAGTTGAAGAAGAAGGAGAAGAAGAAGAAGAAGAAAAAAAAAGGTGGAGGCGGAAGAGGAAGAAAAGAATGAAAGAAATAAAGAAGGAAGGAAAGAAGGAAGGAAAGAAAGAATGAAAGAAAGAAAGAAAGGAAGGAAAGAAAGAAAGAAAGAAAGAAGGAAATAAAATGAAGAACGACAAGAAAGAAAGAGAAAGAGTGTGTGTGAGAGGGAAAGAGAGGGAGGGAGACGGAGAGAAAGGACGACAAAGAGTTGTTTTCAATTAAGATGTCTGAATTTGTATTAAAACCATGCACCACGACTGCCAAATGTCATTTTCTCGCTTTGCCCTTTGTACGTTAACTGACTCGGTGACGATAAAAACATAAAATCCTCTGCGTTTAAAATCTACTTTTTATGGCTTATCTGCAACGGAAGCTTTATATTAAGTTCAAGGGCGTGTAAAAAGGAGCATATATCCGTCCCTCGAGTCGTTTTATGAATTGTCTCTCAGCAATGCCTAACCAATATGCCGAGTGCTGTAAAGATGATAGACATCAGGAAAACATTGAATATTGTTGACATAATAAATTTACTGCTCAAGACGAAAACCGACTTATAAGTTGAAATCCGTTGTGTATTTGTATTTTGGGTATGATTAAAGTAGCCATAGCTTAATTGATTTGCTTTGTGGAAAGTAAATGCAACATCACGTTTCAATATGAAAA
Organism: Lytechinus variegatus; assembly: GCF_018143015.1. NCBI lineage: Eukaryota > Metazoa > Echinodermata > Echinoidea > Temnopleuroida > Toxopneustidae > Lytechinus > Lytechinus variegatus. The sequence continues at coordinate 17,085,728 of NC_054743.1, read as the reverse complement.
TAATTAGGAAATTAAATTATTTCATATTTCAATATGAAATGAATTGAATTGAACTGATTCCAGTAATATTTTAAAGGAAACGACATTTGTTGGATAGATCTGGCGATACTGATACAACTAAGAATTGTTCAATGTCCCCATCATGACCATGGTCAACTTACCATGTTCAATCTTGGGTTTTTTTTCCTGTGTACCCCCGTAGCTCCCCTCCCCCAACATAATTGTTCGTAGTCTTCATCTTCTTCGGTATCATTTACTATTATATCATATCCTATTTGCGAGAATGTTTTCAATAAAGTCAACTGCTTTTACTATTAACAATTAACATTTGGCCAGAGGCCAACGTTTTGACAAGATTTGCTTTACTTGTCTTTTTTTCACTTCTTATTCATTTCATGTCTTTTCATAATCCTGATATGTTTCAAACGTTTCATTCTATCACACCATTGCTCTGAGTAAAAATATTCTGGTCTATATTATGAGTTTCAATTGTATCGATATTACCAATTTTGTTATGTTTATGTTCATTACTTCTAATAGTAATTAGTTATGTGTGGTTTCATTACAAAGTAGCTTGTCATAAAAACCTGAAAAGCCAATAAAATGAATTCAGGAAAAAAATGTAATCATACCGTTATAAATAGCATATTGAACATTCTGTATGTTTTCCCCCTCTTTGCTATTAAGCATGCATGCTTGTAATTACATGTAGTTATGATTACCAACAGAGCTTCTCTTAAAGGCACCTAAGGCCAGTAAAGGAAATAATGATGTCGCAATGGTAGCGATTTGTGCTCTTATATTGAAGATGATATTTTTTTCAATATAAATTCCATATTAGTTAAACGATAACGTGGTTTATCTTTGTTTATATTTTATATGGACCATTAAAACAAAATAAGTCATAATATATTCATCCTTCAAAAAGTAGCTAAAAAGTACCATACTTAAAATTTTACAATTTTGTCAACATTATGGAAGGAGGCATAAAGGCGGTGATTTCGTGAGATTTGGGTTGATATATGGAAGAGAGCGGTGTGGGGGGGGGGGGGAGACGCCTGGGGGTAACAAAACGACCCTATCCCGTAGGATGCTGTACAAACCTCGAAAATAGGGTGAGATCGCCGCCAATGGATGGGGAAAACGTAGTTTTCCATTCTGTTGGGATAAAAAAATAAAATGCCCAAGTATTTCCAATATTGAAAGTCGCGTCTGACTACGTGCTCCTTACCGTGTTACCACAGTCGAAATACCTCTGTAACCGGATCTCGCTGTGTATATACTTAGAATTGTGTTCTTATTTGTGAAATCTCCCCTTTCCCCCAGATGGATCTATACTCTGAAGGTAGCCGCCATGTTCTCCTTTATCCATTTCTTTGATTGCCTTTCCCGATGTTCTCTAAAACTGATTTGGAATTTGCATACATTTCATTAATAGCTTTCACAGAACAAGTTTGGCTTTGTCTGCTTCAGTTTTCTGTTCGGGGATTATGTATTCAGGGCAGTAACATTACATGTGAATAATGACTCAAAAGTAGAGACCCTTTCTCTTGACCAAGTTTTCTCTTGTCCACGCCTTTGATCCCCAAAGCATTTCTTCTTAATTACAGGTTTCACATTTGTCTTCTGTATTTTTCTCCAGGAATCGACATACCAGCTCCAGATGTGCGCGATACCCTGTGTCGAATTATCTTGCCCAAGTTTTCTCGTGTCCATTACTTGAATTCCCAAAGCAGCTCATTTGCAATGATATTGATTCACCTACTATCCCTCATCAGTTTCACAGAACGCATTTTCTCTTTCTTCTCTTTCTTTCAGGAATCAACATCCCAGTTCCGGATGGCGCAGGAGGAAACACCCTCTGTCGCCTTCTCTTGTCCAAGTTTCCTCTCTGGACGGCCTTCACAGCTTCAGTACTCAATCTCACATGCGTGACCTTGGAGCGATACTTCAGCATCGTCCATCCTCTTCATTACGATGCTGTCTTCACGGCCAGGAAGGCCGGGCTGATGATCTTTAGTGTCTGGGTGTTTGGATTCGTCATGAATAGCTACATGCTGTATGTCTTCTACAATGATGACGGGACCTGCATGCTCCGATGGCCCAACGTCGGTTACCAGACCTTCGTAGGCGTGGCCAACTTTTGCGTCATCTACGTCATCCCAATCACAGTCATGGGGATCTCCTATTGGTTGATCATGTCCAATCTCCAAGCCAGTGCACGGAAGCTTCGTCAGGAGACCCGAGAAGGCAAGTCCGGACCAATGTCTCTGGAGCTCTTGAGCGCCAGAAAGAAGGTTGTCAAGATGTTGGCCGTAGTTGTCGTGACCTTCGCCATCTGTTGGGCTCCGAACCAGTTCGTGTTTTTCGCGTACAACTGTGGTTGGAACCTTGACTTTGACCAGTGGTACTACCATCTCACTGTCTTGGTCGCCTTCTGTAATAGCTGTATGAATCCTTTCATATATGCCTTCAAGAGCAAGCAGTACCGGAAGGCACTTCGGGCTGCAGTTTGTAGTAAGAAATGGACAACTACTGTCAGTAGCTTTGAGGGCACCAATCCAAGTGCAATAGGCTCTTCTGTCGCAAAATGAAGCAACATACAATAAATGAAGAGACTGAAACTGTTACATGCTTAAAAACTGGCCTTGTGTTCGGAGATGTATATTGTATAAATTTCTGTATGATATAGATTTCAAAGTTTATGTATATATGAAAAAATAAATTGTCTATCCACTTTTGTTGTTGCATGCAATGTTCCCCACTGCAAACAAAACCTCACACCCTTTGAACCTCAGGTGTTTTGTATATTTTTGTTCAATGTAAATTATTTGATAGATATTTCGCTAATGTGGTATAAGTCCCTCAAAAAGTGATGTAATTGATTACTGAAAACAACGATAGATGCTACAGAATGTTTGTTCAACCATGGTGAATATATTGCTGGTCCTTTCCCTTCGAAAAAAGTATGAATAGATTTTCTTTAGTTTAAAACTTAAAGCGTTTGCATTTGATCTCTTGTAACTTGTAACACTATATAACCCACTTAGTTTTGCTAGCTAAGATTAATAGGGAATAAGGGATAGGGTATAAGGGAATATATATCTCAGAGAGAGGGAGGGGGGGGGGGGAGGGACTGAGTGGGAGAAGCGGAGAAAGGAAGCCCAGTTTCATATATCCTTCATTAATATCACACCAAGTTATAAAGATTGGAAGACCTTGGTTTAAGATCAAGGATTGCTGATAATTATCACAATTTCTGACCTTGCTTCTGAATGAGCTTGTAGAATATCCGGGGACGAGACAACATTATCAAATCAGTCTCTGTTCTAACTGTGACACATAAATGCAAGGAAGTATATACATAGTAGACGAACATCAGTGGAAATTTTAAGAAAATTTTCAATCAGAGGGAATTCCTCTGAATTTGGACACTGACTGCACTTTGCAATCTGTACTTTGCAAGCACCCATCAAATTGTCTCTATCTATTTTCCGCAAACATTACTTCGTAAAGTCTGGTGATGATTTCCCCATGAGTCCTCGCAAACATAATTGTAAATAGACATAATTATGGCATTCGCTAAAATTGGGCAAAAAGGCTGAATTTTATGGAGGTTATTTTCATTAGAATCCTTAGGGTAGATCACAAGATCAGAAGTACACATTGGTATTGGATTGATTATAATTTTGAATATGATAAATTATATGTTAGATTCGAATTTTGTTCGAATTTCCACTCACAATCATTCTGTCCCTCAATCACGCTGCGTGAAATTATGTTTCGTAAACATTCCAAAGAACAAAATGCAAGCGAGGTAGACAAGTAGATGTGATGGGATGTAAGAATGAGATCCAGTAATTGCCATTCAGGGTTAATTACGGAGTACCTGCTCCTAATAAAGAGTAATTATTAGATAACTCGATAATGTCGATGGATGCTTGTTCGTATATAGCAAAAGGCATTCGGTTTCATCCTCATTTGCACTAATGCACCAATTATCACCTTTATCATGCCACTCTTCATTAACTTGGTGAGCGACTACACTGCAAAAACTCCGGTGTTGATTTAACACCAGCCTCGGAATCTATATATGTCCACACCAGAGAAGTGTTAAACAACATCAGTTTTGTTTTGGTCTAACATATAGGTGTTTATACAACACCAATTCGTATTAAAACAGCATCGGTTTAATTCCAAACTGGTGTTGATTCAATACTTCTCTTGTGTGGACATATATAGATTCCGGACTGGTGTTAAATCAACACCGGAGTTTTTGCAGTGTAAAGGAGATCTGATTTTTGTCGTCAAAAGATTAAGTTATTGTATATTATCCCTTCTGATGAATTTGCTTTCTGTAAATTTACTGTGTGTATAGAGGAAATAAAATGACAGACGAATCTATCAATCAATACTTTTGAAAATAACAAGAGAATAACACAAAATAATTTAAGACATACATGTTGTAATGAATAAAAATTATGATGACAACAATGAAAGCTGAAAAAAATAGTAGAGAAAAAAGGAAGATGGTAATGATAACGATAATATTGATTATTATTGGTTATATATGCTCAGAAAATGATAAAGCAATAATATCACAAACTTTAAATAAAGTTATAGTGAAGGATGGAATTGACGAAAATAGCGATCAATGGAAATGCTGTCCGAGATACCCTTTTACTTCAAAACTGAACATTACAAAGTCCTCTGAAACAGTGAAGTCTCGACGATATTCAAGAAACCAGAATCAATAAGATTAATAAAGATAGCAGAAATTAGGTCTTCCATGTTTACGTCTAGGTCGGTGTTTCATAAAGCTGTCCAAAAGTCGAGGATGATTTTACGAATGACTTGTGACGAACCCTTTCTTGTGCTTTTTATTATTCTCAATGTCTCAATAATTTCAAATCCGATTTTTTATTATATACATTTTTCATTGTAAGCATGTATTTTGATGAGAATTATTAGAAGGCTCACTCCGTTATGATAAAATGGGAATCTTGTAGATCTGATTTAGTGCAAGAAGAGTCGTTCATGAATTCATCATATTCATGGTAACATACGAACAGCTTTATGAAACGGCCACAGACACAACAAACAACCTAAATAAGGACGTCTCGTGAAAAATATCAATATCTTCAAAATTTGAATTTACCATGGACGTTTCTTGATTCTTTCATAAGGAATGTCTGTTTTAATATTTTCGGTTGTGCTTTATTTCTCGAACGATAAACACCATTTCCGTATGGCCATGAATTATTTTGGACCTGAATACGTACACTGATGTCGGTCTGACCAGGGAGATTGAACTTCCCTGGTCTGAACGCCATGCTGCAATACAGAATCGCACATAAAGAAAGCATCATGCATCTTTATACTGTTGCTTTTGTTTATGACGTTCTTTTGAAGAAATATGTATACGGTGAGTTGTAATATAGTAGTCTTGATATTCGATTCAGGCACTTGTCCGAAGGTCATTTAACAGGATATTGCGTTCATATGCCTTGTATAAATGAATATGTGTATAAGGTATGTTTTGTAGGACACCAAAATTTCTATTATAATTATATTAACATTGTTTAACTATGTGTGAAGAAATTTTATAGCGAGTAAATACGATCATGAAAATTATTATGATGTAGCATCGCTATATTTAATCATTTGAATCGAAAAGGAAATTTGATAACAAACATTATTGTTTCAACGTATACATACTGACCATGTCGATGTGCATTTTTTTTCTTAATAAAATGAATTAATTGTTATTCACCCTACCTCTGTTTGCGTATAAACCTCTATTTCATCCAGTTCACATGATAAAGAAGTATATTCCTGCATTGAAAAATAATGACTACATATATTTGCAAACCCATTCATAAACAGAAGATTGTCATTACACGTAATTACATAATTTGCACCATATATAGTGTTTTTTTTTCTCTCGTATTAGACGGTATCATGTTTTGTGTGGTACATGTATATACTGCACGCACAAACATGACCAAAGTACAGTATTGATCAGTTTTTTTTTCTTTTTGGTGTGTGTGTGTGTGCGGGGGGGGGGGGGGGGTGATGACCTAAAAGTGACGTCATTTATCAATTGAATGATAGGGGAAGTATAACATGATACTAGCTTTTCTTATCATAAATCTCGTTTCTCTCTTTCATCTTTTCTTTTTAATTTACTATTTGAAAATCGCACAGAGGAGGGGATATGATGGGGGCGCGCCCGGGCGGTTTTATATTATGGCCCTATACTATTATAAAAACCCTGATTTTACAGAAAACCAAGATTTTGCAGAAAGCAATAACAAAATCATTCTGCAAATTCATAAAACATGAATTTTTCTACAATTCAACAGAACAGATCTGTTTAAAAAGGGGAAAATGTTGTTTTATTTAAGGAAATTTGTAAGGTTTCATATACCAAATACTAATTTCCTGTAATTTTACATGATATAATATAAGATCACAGGTGTTCTCGAGACTTTGCTGCAGGAACTTCTTTTATTTTAAGGATAAATTTTCTAACAGTGTACATTCACTGTAAAAACTGCGGTGTTAAAACTGACACCAATTGGTGCATATAGAGGACGGACGACACCCTGAGGTGTTAAAATTACACCCTAGAGAGAGTGTAAATGTAACAACAAAAAGTGTTGTAATAACACCTATATGTGTAAAACTAACACCACCAATTTAACACCGGTGTAAAATAACTGGTGTGGTCCTCTATGTACACCGGTTAACACTACAGTTTTTGCTGTGTTTGGTCTTACATCAGCTAATGATAGGGTGTATGACGATAATGTTAGTTCTACAAAGGTTAATGAACTTTCATATCAAACTACAAATATATCATTTAATTATCAAAATGAAAAGTGTTCATTCAATCGTAATGGTAAAATGAAAATTTGGTCCACTAGTCCCAAATGGCATATGGCACAGTCAATCTTTGAAGACTTGGGATAGTTGGCATTCTAGAAACAAGTTTGGCATTTTACTGGAAATTTAGTATTTAACATATTTGTTATAAATATGGCTTCATATGGGTAGCCGAAATGAGCTTGTTCCGCATCATTATAGGCCTACAACTCATCGAGAGAGATTTGGGCAATGGTGGTCCCCATCGTAAATCGATTTGATCATGTTGATGGGAACATATACCAAGCCTTGAGGTTAACTCTTGAGCTGCCGTTATTACCCCTGTCATTTTTGCACCAACAAGATCAAAGCCACACAAGTCTTACCCATCAAGCCCATACAATGTTCGATCGTGTATAGGGCTTTAATATAGTCTCACAACATAATCGATTTTAGATTTAAAAAAAAAAAAGAATGATGGCAGCATATCAATCTTTAAAAATAAATACTTTCAGGCATGTTGGTATGAGCATTCTCAATTTTTTTTAACAGATCACATTTATGACAATTTATACGTATAATCATGATAATAAAGACCAAACATCACTACTGCGTCAGAGTAAGAATGACTAGGAAAGAAAGTGAAAATAGAGAGCCTTCACGAGAGGGGGGAGGAGAGAAGATGGAAGAGAAAGAAAGAGAATCGCGGACCAGGGAAGCGACCCTGGAAGATTGGACGATTTCTCGGGGGGGGGGGGGGGTCGGGGTACTGCCTATATGGTTAACATCAGTTTGGTATTCTAAAAAGTAGAAATTTACTCAAATCACCTTTGTTTTGGAGCGAAAACCTGTATCATTTTTTGGGGCCTGTCAAATTTTCCTTACCAAACCAGCACCCCTTTCAAAAATCGTTCCGATGACCCTGCAGAGAATGTAAAGCCTATTGAAATGATATAGAGATTATATTTTTTGAATGATCAACCGAGAAGGACACTTTGGTCTGTATTTATTATTAGAATGAAACAACAAATCGGCATAACACAAGTGCCCCTCCCGGGACTTGGTACATTTTTTTGTGAGGTGGTGCTGGTTTTGGAAAATGAAAGCAAAAAAAAAAAGGTTTTCACTTAAAATGAAGGCGACTTTGCTCGTAAAAAAATGACAACTACGAAAAAAAATAAGAATTTTGCTCCAAAAACGAAGGTGATTTAAAACATGGACTCCTTTTCCATGGGCCAAGCCCCCTCCACCCAACAAAAAAAAACCACACACATAAAAACAAAAGCAATGAACCCTTGCCCTCCAAACCTTTGGGAGGAGTAGGAATGATGGGGAATAAGGCAGGGACGTCGATCTTGGGGGGGGGGGGGGCGATCGCCCCACCCGGCCGATGAAAATATTGGGGTGGCATGCCTATCGATTTGCCCCCCATAATTCCGTAAATGCCAAAAATGCAATGTTATACAGAAATCAGCAGATTAACCAAACACAATTTTAAATTTATCTTTTACATCTATATATAGTACAGTACAAAATCATGATTCTCCGCGCGCTCTGCGCGGGAAATGATTCCATCTATCATTGCAACTTTTATTAAGGTAGGCCCTATTTTTTACGCAGGAATCATAGGCATAGGATTATTTTCTGCCAATGAATAAACAAGAAAATGGCAAGCCCCCTTTTCCATAGGCGGATCCAGGTGAGTTATGTATATATCTAAATTAAATTCTAACAAACTACTGAAAAACCCTTTCCATGACAGTTGATCAAAAGATTTGACTCGAGATTTGCGCTCGCATCAATTATTAAAAATATATTAATCCATGCATCCTATATTCACAGTTATAAAAGTGCTTAAAATGTCCAGTTTTCAAACCTTGTTATTAACAAATTTCGCGTTCTCATTATGCTTATTAGATTGATAAATAAGATGATAACTATATCCACGAATTTATATTAATCAAATTGTCCGATTTTTAGATTGGAATATCGACAAGTTTCATGTCGAGCTTAGAAAAAGGATTACGAAGATAGTCATCATCTAAGATGACATTAAAACACCCCGGTCCTATATCAAAATAACACTAATAATATATCAGCTCATACCATCTGTTCTTTGCAATCCATATCCACTTTTCAATTTCCCTACACAGTGCTTGAAATAGTGCATAAATTGACCCTTCTTCAGATCGGAATATCATTTTTTTGTCAGCTTACGCTTCGCGCTCGCATTATTGACTTCCATAATGAAATAAATGTACTTAGAATGCTCAGAATCCAGGCCGCATTATTGATGTAGGAGCATACCCAACTACCCATCCTTTTCATGATTTCCCCCCAAAATATAGTGTCCCATTTTTAGGTCTAACTGTCAATTAAAACCACAATCTATAATAATTCCTCTATCACAGTTCAGTTAGTTTGATTGGTAGCCTTGAGTGCTTTCCATCTAGAAAATGAGAGTATAGACAAAGTTAATGCAATATTTTCACGTTTTTGTACAACTTTAGCCCAGAAATTCACCATTCACTGCATTTTTGTATTTTTTATTGGAAAGTGCCCACAGCCATGCAAGTGCATGGCGCGGGGTTGATAATTTACAGCTCAGAGCTATCTTACATAATTTCAAATGAAGCTTTTCAGCAAGAAGGCATTGAGAGAAGTCCCAACTTGAAATCTCACAACCGTAACGTAAGTACTAGACTGTTAAAGGTCAAGTCCACCTCAGAAATATGTTGATTTTAATCAATAGAGAAAAATCAGACCAGCACAATACTGAAAATTTCATCAAAATCGGATGTAAAATAAGAAAGTTTCGCTTATATGAACGAGCCAGTTCCAAATGAGAGAGTCGATGATGTCACTCACTCACTATTTCCTTTTTTTATTGTTTGAATTATACAATATTTCAATTTTTATGAATTCGATGATTAGGATCTCCTTGCCTGAAGCACAAAATGTTAAAATATTGGAATTTCACGTGTTCAGGGAGGAATGAAACTTCATTTTACAGCATGACACTGACGAGAAATAAAAATATTTCATATTTCATATAATGAAATACAAAAGAAATAGTGAGTGGATGATGTCATCAGTCTCCTCATTTGCATACCGACCAGGATGTGCATATAACTGTTTTGTGAAATTAAGCAAAACTTTAAAATGTCATAAATTTCTTATTTTATATCCGATTTTGATGAAATTTTCAGTGTTATGCTTATTGGATTTTTCTCTTTTTATTCATAATCAACTTTTTGTTGGGGTGGACCTGTCCTTTAAAAAGGCTGGTTGAACATCGATCAGGAGAGCAAGTCTCCTCCATTTGGCTGTTAAGAATACATAGCTTTGCTGGCTTGATCGTACAATTTCTTCTGAACTCATTAAGCGGAATTACCATTGTAGATAAACGTATTCCTTTACGCCATCAATGAGCGACTTTGGTCCTCGTTTTGCTTCTTGAAAAGATTACAGTTTTGGTCTTTGAAATGTTATTTATATCCCTGTCATTATAATAAAAATAAAGAATATCTAGGGATTTTTGCATATCTTCTTTTGACTCTGCTAAGAATATGGTATCGTCAGCATTAAAAAATAAGGTTTAGATAAAAAACTGTATCCTCAGTTCTACGTAGATCATTATGCTAGATTTCACACAATATAGCAAGTCCTTTACAAGATTTCAGAAGAGAGTCCTTTCATACAAGGTAATTCAAATAAATTGAAAAAGGATGGGTGATGCTAGGTTGTCACCTTGTCCTACACCAATCAGTCACGGAAGGAAACATTTCTGATATGAGAATTAGACTTATGACAAGATTTAGCATTCTTATACATATAGGACTTTGCCATTAATTTCATAAGCAATTAGTTAATTTCACAGTTTGACTCTATTAATTGAGTCAATCAATGCATTCCGATAATCAATAAAAGTGCAATTGAGCTTTTTCCTTACTCAAATAAATGTAAAAAACTGATTTGAGACTGAATATATGATCTAATGTAGAATAATTGTGTCTAAATCCAGCTTGCTCACTTCCAATGGAGCCAGACGCCGAGCCAGACGCCTCGACTAACTTCAGAAATCTTATTAAGTAACAAAGTAAAGATTTTACCAACTTAGATCGGGGTACAGATATCCCTCTATAATTTTCGGGGTCAAAAGGTGAGCCCCTTTTAAAAGATTGGGCAAATGCATAGAGATATATATGGGCAAATTATACCTATTGACCATGTTGACCATTGTATGACAGATCAGTGTTATAAGGTATATAACTCAAGATGGCGCTATGATCTTCAGCACTCGTACGCGCGCGTCAACTATAGCGTGTGAGTGCATTGAGCACACGCATGAGCACACGCAATTACGACACACGCGGACGTCGCTGCTGAAATCTCCATGGAGATCGTGAAACTATGGCGGAGAACGAGGTAATAAATTCATATCATTTGTCCCTTTTATATTATGTTAGAAAGTATGTCCGAAACATTGGTAGTTATGTTCGATTTGAAAACATTAGTGTGTGTTAGGATGTGGATTTTTTAGTGCTGTGAATAAATATTGATTATGTAAAATGTAGAGTTTTTGTAACGTAAACGACAGAAAACTGACCGAGGAAGGGAAGGTTTTCATTGGCAGTAAGCTGGCGCGCTGGGCCGGGCGTAAGCTGAGCTCAAACTTCGCTAAGCCTTGTCTGAGCTACTGTAGTCTCCCCCCGACCCTCTTTCCGTTTTATGGCCACACACGTAAACTTCAACAATAAAAGTTTCGAAAACACTAAATTTGGTCCCATTCAAACACAATTTTTTAAAAGATATGAAAAAAAATGTGGATTTCAAAGCTAACTGCAGCCATTGGTATCAAACTCTGGTTGAATTGAAATCTAGACAGCTGGCAGCCGTCTGTTTCGAGGAGTTTTTTAACATTAAAAAAAAAAAAAAATTCTCCTCGTACACAGACGGCTCACTATCGTGCAGCCACCATTAGTGGACTTGCAATGCAAAATCCCCCTGTGTCAGGGCTCTTCAATTTTTGTCTTTAATGAATAAAAATTTTGAAAATCAATGCGACCAAAATGCAAATTAATTCCCCCTGGCCTTGGCATTAAGTGCCAAAAAACGGAGAAACATCAAGTTAAAAGGAACAAAACAGTGACTTACCTCGCCTGTCGCGCAAATTCACTTCCCCGTTTTATCCGATCTTAAGTACATAAACATATGGCCATTGAGTCCCCTGTACAGATCGCGCTAGAACTTCGGTCTCTGTATTTGGTAAGTGAAGCCAACGGAGTTCAGCTGAACAACCATAACAGGACCGAAGCTTTTGGTCTAGTTGAAATTTACCTTGGGCGAAGTTCGTGCAGGCTCAACTCCACTTCACTACCGCTACGCTTCACCTACCCGAACTTCGGGACGGTGAACCAGTTCGGATATACCGGGTGACAAAGGTGGGATCAAATGGGGGTTTATTGTAAAAATTATACAAAAAATATAATGAGAAAGAAAAATGGCTTTATTTCCTACTCTTCACCCTTAATCCGTGTCCACCCTACAGTTATCCTCAAAATTGGTGATTTTGGGCCAATTTCTTTTTCCTCACACGTATTATTCACAGCTGATTTCAAAACATCTCATGCGATCGGTCGCGAAGATCCACCCCAGAAAGAGAAAGTTCAAACAAGCATAACAGTAACGCTGAAAATTTCATCAAAATCGGATGTAAATAACAAAGTTATAATATTTTTTAATTTTCTAATTTCACAAAACATTTATGCATGCCCTGTTGGGTATGCAAATGAGGGGACCGATGACACTATTTCTTTTGTATTGTCATATAAAATATTTTTGTTTTCCTTTCATTGTCATGAGAAAACAAAGTTTCATTCCTCCTTGAACACGTGGAATTCCATTATTTTAACATTTTTTGGTTCAGGCAAGGTCCTAATTGTCAAATTCGTAAGAAAATGAAATATTGTATAATTCAAACAATAAAAAACAAATGAAATGGTGAGTGAGTGACATCATCGACTCTCTTATTTCTGGGAGCATAGAACTGTTTAATGAAAAATAACCAAAACTTTAAAATGTCATAATTTTCTTATTTTATATCCGATTTTAATAAAGTTTTCAGCGTTATTCATGTTTAATTTTTCTCTATTTGTTTAAATCCACGTTTTTTGGGGTGGACTTGATTTTTAATGTTAGTGATATGCTGTGATATTGCCTTATGCAATATTGGCATCAACGAATTGACAAGCGAACCGACAGGCACTTAAAAATTTTGTGCCCATCTGTGACACCGCATATAGTGTCTATGCCTGGCTGTGGCTACCAGAAATTCCTCATTTGCGCTTCATTCACACATCCAAACATGCAGACTGATATATCCGCTGCTTCAGAGGATTTTTTTTTACATTTTCTGACTTTTTTTGGTCATCCTACACAGACAGATGTTGGCCATAGGCATTGGCTCGTAATAGTGGAGGTTCAACTGACGCTTAACTACAGCGTTATGGAGAAAAGGGTGCGCTACTGCACCCTCTTCGACTACTCCTTAATTCCCCCTTTTGACGGCAAAAACGAAGCATATGAATGAAAATCAACATTTTAACAAAACAATCAGCTTACCAGTTTCTTGAAATATGTGATGTAAATTTAAAAAATTGTTAATTCCAACGAGGCGGTCTCGGGTTCCATCGATCATTCTTCGTCATGTTCCTATCACAGCATGAGCATAAAAATGCACAGCCAATCACGATTGTGCTACTATTTTCAATTCATCATGGACAATGGAGGGGTTGCTGGAACAAGTAGCTGTGATAAAAAAGGTTCATCTGATTGGTGTGCAAGCGTTAAAAAAAGAATTGAACTTTCATGATTTAAAAAGAAAAAAGTTGTTTTTACAGCAACATTGAATTCCTTTACATGGTTTTGAATATACTTCTACCTGTACATTGTATGTATGTATTTACAATTTGATTTGTTTTTTGCATTTGCAGGAAGAAACAAATTTACCCCAGTTTGGGGCCCCAACCCCAAGTGTCACAATAGACATGTTAGAGACCCGTCCAAACACTCACATTCTGCTGGATTCAGTGACGCCAGCAGCTGCAGAAGGTATACATAGAGGAGCCAGTAGGCTAGATCCTGCAGGCGGTGCTGTGAGTAGGGCATTGAGTGTCGTGAGTGGAAGCAATGCCCAGGAAAGTCACATCTCGGATATGATCAAACGTATGGAGGAAGATCCCTTTGATGAAGACCAGGTGAGTTGCTGTACACACACAAATAAACAAGAATCAATGTTTACAGGTTGTCATGATGGCTTGAAGTTAGTCTTTTAACTCTATCTGCAATTTAACAAAATCCCTGGTGCAAGCTAAAGAAACTGATTAACCCCCCCAAAAAAATCTTAAGTTATTTGAAAATTGCAATCATTTTGCATTTTTTTGGTCATGGAAGTTGTAGACTCGATTTATATCGAGAAAATTTTGACTGTTTTGCACAGACAGAACAGTTCAGCTTGTAAAGGCAAAAAAAGTAGACTTTGTCATGTCAAGATTTGAATACAGATCATCTCAAGTTGTTTCTGATTCTGTGTCAGATGATCATGGTATAAATTTAAAAGGATTAGAGAATTATTCTACATTTAGTTTTAGTAAAGATGAAAAGGATCATAAGAAACAAATTATTTTCACATTATCACTTGCACAGTGGAATATACATTGTATTATTGAACTGTATTATGTGCGATTTTCACATACATGTGTTTTTTTACACAACAAGTTTTAAATTTGACATTGATTTCTATCCACAGACTGAGCTTCGTTTCCTCCACTCTAAGCCCACATGCTTCATTATCCTGGGTAAACCAGGGGTAGGGAAGACCACCTTAGCCAAGAGGTTAGCCCAGGCATGGAGATGTCAGATGGTGAATGTAACGGAGTTGATGCTCCAGCATATTGACCTCCAGACGGAGATGGGTGTAAGACTCCAGGAGATCCTTCATAAAGGTGGAGCGGTCCCAGAGGAGCTTGCTGTCAAGCTGATAGAGGATAAGATAAACTCGCCAGAGGTGGCACATCATGGTGGGTGAACAGTAATAATTTAAAAGTTATCTTTTATTTGTTTCAATTTTTCAAACTCTTCAACTCCACTTGAGCCTATGATTATTAAGGAAGCATTCCTTAATCTCTCTGTTTGGGCTACAGGAATAATTTGAACAAGGTGACATGCTTTTAGTCCGCTGTCTGTATGTTACACAAATATATGTTATAGTTTGAAACTACTTCATGACTTTGCTTGTGTACTGAATTACTGATGTTGCTTATTTATTTTCATTCAAGGTTCATGTCTTTCCACAGTGACTATATAGACTCGGGGAGGGGGATGCATTGTCTCTTTTCAGACGTTTATACATTTTTTTAGGGTTAATTCCTTGAAGGTCCACTTTAAATTTGTAAATAGTAGGTCATATTCCAATCCCAGTTGGAATGAAATACTTATTCTTGTGATTTTTAAAAATCCTTGTTTGCTGCTTGTGCTTAATCCTAGAAAAATAATAAAGTGGCCTCAATTAGTAACCGGTGTGTTGGCTCAGTTGGTAGAGCATTCGTCTCACAACCGGGAGGTCGGGGGTTCAAACCCCGGCCGCGTCAGACCAAAAGACGTTAAAAGATGGGAGTTGCTGCTACCTTGTTTGGCGTTCAAGGATTAAAGGGATAGAGCCTCGTCGATCTGGCGCTGCACAGCAGCTGCCGGGCCCACGATCAATTGGGCAAAGCAAATTTTCGGAGTATTTCATTTCATGTCTATTTCGAACAATAAATTATGGATTTTCACTTTTCACTAAGTCAGAATTTTTATGAATATGATGTTAGGGATTTATGTGAAAGCCTTGAAAACATGACTCTTATTCAGATCACTGTTTTCTGATTATTTTGTATGTTTTTTTTTATTCAGGTTATGTCTTGGATGATTTCCCCTGTGTAAATGAAGAGTACATGAATGTTTCAGATCAACTAGAATTTGTCAAAAATTGGAAACTTAAACCAGATTTCATCATCAACTTAAGGGTAGGTCTATATCTTTGAAATATCAATTACTTTCTCTGTGACATAATTCTGTGATTCAAAGAGATATGTGATATATAATCATTGAAAGGCTTGTGGGATCTTTAAAGAGGATAGCCAGCAGAGGAATGAAGTAAAATAAATGTATCTTGTGCAATGAAAATGTGCTGTAAAACAGTACATATTGAAAATCGTTTATGAGGACTTGAAGGCATAATGTATTGTTATTTGCTTAACCTTTTCATATATGTGAATAAAAGTTTGCTCGTTTTGACTTTCCAAAGAGTTTGATTTAGAAGGATTTGGTTTCTTTCTGCATCCATAAGGTGGATATTTCCATCAATGACATTTTGCTGACCCAACCATTCAGATTCAGATTACATGCAGGCTAAAGAATGTTCTGTAGAGTGTTACAAAACAAAAATGCTGATCATCATTGTAAAATCGGATGTGCATACAGAGATTATTTTGTTCCTCTATGTTTAATTGGCACAATATTGTAACTTTATCATCGCTCATTATGAATTTACTCTGAAGCTCTGCGTTTTTTCTTATTGCTGCAGATACCTGATGAAGACCTTGAGATGAGGCGGATTGGACAACGAGTAGATTCACTAAACAACACACTGTATGCACAGGATGTATGGAACCCTGAGAAACCAGAACCACAGCAGAAGAAAGGAGGTGGAGGAGAAGATGAAGAGGAGGAAGAGGAAGAAGAGGAGGAGGAAGAAGAACCAGAAATGAATCTAGACCCTGAAATGGTGAGAAACCCTTTTAATAAATACTGTAATTATTTTTACAATTAAAGTGTCCCTTGAATGCAGCTAAGTATGAATAGCATTCAAAGCAGAGATAAGAATATTTGGTCAGATTTTTGTAGAATAATCCTTCTGAGGTTTTGTTACTTTATGTGATATTACTTTTTGTAATATCATATAAAGCTTGAATGAGATTTATATTTCAATAGAAATGGTCCTAAAGTGAATAACTCCAAAGTGAATGATCATCTATTCAAAATATTATTTAATCCCTTTTAATCAGAGAAGTGTACTTAATATGCATCAACTCTGTTTTGTTGATTGATAGTGAAAGCTTGGTGCTCAATAAAATAGATAACACAGATATTCATTGTTCTCTCCTCATTTTCCAATCGTATGACAAGTTAATGTTTATCCTGACTCGTGTTTACTATTTTTTCAAATACTAACTACATGTATCTAGCCTGTTTTATAATTTGCAATATTTGACTCTTTCATTTACTGTCATTTCAACTTTCAAGTTAAAACTTTATCTTGAGAAACTGAAAAGAAGGAAATCTGTAAGTGTAACATTGATTGTAGCAGGTTGATATGTTCACCCATGTCTGTGAAATTGCACTGGCAGGCCATCAAAAAAGAAAAAGAAAGTCATAATTTTAGTCATGTACATGTATGTATTGAAAACTGTAATCTTTTTAGCTCATTAGATACTAGAATCAAAGTCCCATTCTCGAGTTCCTGTTTCAGTTGCATGCTCCTGTTGTGGCCATATGATATATTTTGCATTTATCTCTGCTGTAGTCAAGGTGATTGAATATGAATATGTCAGTCATCCCCTATCCCGCTTCATGCATCTGCAAATGGTACTTCATGAGCACCACACAATTGCAATATGAGATAGTGGGACATTTTACATGTTATTGTTACAATTGTGTAGTGCGCAAGAGATCTATGTTACATGCTGGTGTCACTCTGCAGACATATTTAATCCTGCTTTTAACTCTACCTATTTCAAAATCAATGGTCAAGCCCCTGGGGTTATTAGAAGTTCAGTATTATAGCTTCACTGGGATATTTAAAGTCCACTTGTGAGTTCTCTGTACAGTATTCACTCAACTCAAATGTACAAGGAGAAATGTATGTGTCTTGTATTTTTTGTCATCAAGTGATAATGTGGCTTTGTGATATCATCTATGTAAAATCGTTTTTACATGTATATGGTCAAACTGCACATGTGTCAGCTTTTAAAAAGGATGTATGAATTGAATGCATGGATTGATACACACTCCTCTCTCCTTTTAAAATGCAAAGCTCCTTTCAAATTATTTAGTGGGCCTTTTCAGGCATGGAAAGACAGAAGGTAGACCTTCAGTTCAAAACTGATATGGTTTTAGTTAAATTATTGGTGAGTATCTACTTATTTGTGTTTGATTTGATCTCTTTACCAGGGAGAGGAAGAGAAGATAGAATTGACGATGGAGATTATTGAGAGATTGGTTCAGAGACCTGAAGATCTGAAGCCCCATGCTGCTGAGAGTATCAATGCTTACAAAGATAAATTACTCAAGATGTTTGAGGTATGGATTATTCTATGTTTCTATTGAGATGTACATGCTTAATGATCATTGAACTTCCTTGAAGGTATTTTCCACTGCAGAGATATTTCATCTTTTCCCCTCGGTAAAGGACGTTAACTGGAGTGCAGAAAGCAGAAGGGTGTTAACTAAGATGCAACTACTAAGTTAATGTAAAGCTTATGAGTATTAATGTCCTTCTAGCCGCTATAGGGTAAACTTCACTCTCAAATTGACAAGTCTCCTTCAGCCATTGGACTAAGGAATTTCAGTCTTTGCTATCACCAAAAATTTTTGTTTAATTTTGTAATGCATGGGCTATTCATGTATCAATGAAAATGTGTTGATATCCTTTATTAATTTGATTTGTTATTTTTATGTAGGATTACATGGCAGATCATGATCAGCAGTATTTGATTGAGATGGACGGGAACAAAACGGCTCCTTTCCTCTTCAGAGAACTCATGAACAAACTCAATACCTACATACTCCGTCGGGCTGCCGTACCAATCCGCCTCCAGAACGCTGAGGAAGAAGACATCCCTGATGATATTGAGACAGAAGAACTCATGAGGACATTGGGCGGGACCAACATGGTTGCCCCGAGATACAGGTGGAGGAGGAGCAAGTGGGCGAGGGCGTGTCCTGTTGAGCTGCAGAAAGGGAATGTTGTCCAGGGAAAGCCGGAATTCGCAGTTGGGTAAGATCTCTCATTCCTTGTCTCACATCAGCCTGAGGCATGTTTTACTAGATTGTTAAATGTAAAGTTTCTATACAGAGAAAACTGTGTTTTCTCAATTGTACATATTCTGAGATTTTTAAAATGCTTCTTGACTAATGAATGGTTTTGTGAAATGGGGGCCTGTTTTATCCCCTGTAGCAATATGTTAATAATGATTAAACAAATTCTATGGATTATCCAAGAAAATAAGAATACTAGAAAAAATAAAAAGCATTGAAACAAAAAAAATTATTTAAAATTACCCTCTTGGCAACCATTAAACCTTTGTCTTTCTGAACAAGAGTTGTCCAATATAATTTTTTTAAGAGTGAATTGAGATGAAATTTGTGTTTGTATGACAATAAAATTTTATTTCACTCCCTTTACTCACAGATTCTTGGATAAGATCTATGTAATGTCAGGCCCTGACGCCATGGAGACCTTCTTGAAGAACCCTCGTCCATACCTAGTTAGTCCTCAGCCCAGACCACCTTGTAAGCTGTGCGTAGTAGGACCACCTCTTTCAGGGAAGACGTCACTTTGTCATCTGCTCTCTCACAAGTTCAATGCTAGGGTCAGTATCATTGAGGGATTTGATTTTTTTTTTGACCAGTGTGGCATTTGTCATCGTCACCATTGTAATCACTGAAATCGACACTGGCCTGCATTATAATGATGATATTGATGATGATTATCATGACATGATGATGATTATCATGACATGATGATGTTGATGACCACCATCAACACCATCAGATGTTGATGATGGTGGTGATGGTGGTGGTGGTTTTGATGATGATGATAATGAAGATGATGATGATGTAGATGATGATGATGATGATGATGATGATGAAGATGATGATGATGATGATATTTGTTATATTCATGTCATTTATATAGTCTTTATCATTTTTTCAATTGCTGTCATTATTTTCACCACCACCACAAAGTGATCATCATTATTATCGCTGTCACATGGTAGTCATCACCACCCTGAACGATTTTCAGTTTTATTGTTATCATCATGACAGGTAGAATATGTAGGCCTATTGTTTTTATTGTGGTCATGACTCTTGTTCAATTCTGTTTGATTTCTTATTTCATTTGTTCAATCTCACTCTGTATTTTAGGTACTAGATGTGAATGAACTAATCAAATCACGGATGGAGTCTCACAAAGCTAAACAGATTGAACTAGCTAAACAAGAAGCTATAGAGTCAGCTGTAGCGACAATCAAAGCCAAACTCAGAGAAAAGGAAGAAAGTGAGTAAATACACAACTTTTCTCTCTCAGACTGATTTCCCTATTAAGCACAGTGAAGGTTGTTATCTGAATGTAGCAAACACTATACACACTGTATGACATGTAAATATGTACTTTTAGTTACAGTATATACATGTACAGACATCTTGAGCAGGGCTTTGTTGCATGAAACTACTATTGTGATAATTTTGCCTTCCAAAAGTAACTACCATGGTAATTTGGTGTTCAACAGCCAATCAAAATCAAGGAAGTTACCTTTGGATGGCAAGTTACTAGAATAATATTTTGTGTACTCGTATCCCTGAATCAATCTTGTAATTGTGATCTTTATTCTGAAGAAAGAGGGGTTGGGGATTTTGTGGGGATATATTCTCCTCTTTTATTAGTGTATGTGATTTCGAATGGCTATACTTTTCACTTGCATACTTTTTCATTGTTAAGGGGTTCATCCTGAGTGTTACTTTCTATGGCTGTTTTTCAAATATCTTGTTTTCAAATCTATACAAATTGCTCCAAATTTTCTTGATATTAAATTAGTTTTTTTGTTGTTGATTTATCATACAGTTTCAAATCCTTGTCTTATTTTTGTATGTTCTGGGATTGATGCTAAGATACACTTTGAAAATCACAGACTTTCTCACATTTATCAGTAATCACACATTAAAAACTCACTCTATTTTATTTCCAAGGAAGAATATAGTACATAAATTGATACATCTTCAAGAAAAGGAATGTCTGAATATCCGAATATATGCTTTAAGTATCTTTTCACCGTCTAGAATGGACTATGAAATGTTTTCTTATATCCGTATCATTAGATTGTCAATAAGGATAAGTTGTATTCATATGAACCACCCTTGCAACTTCCTCTTTTTTGTTTTATAGAAAATTTGAGTCTGGTAACACAAAGCTTTAATAGTGATTGATCATAGAACTTAATTTATAATTGATTGCATTGGCCATAAATGTACAGTCAATCTTGAATATCAATCGTCTGATCAATGGCTTAGCTTTGTGATACAGGACTCTATCACAGGAGGTTTGTACACTGTGTTGTCGTGCTCTAGAGTATGCAAACTTAGCAGGGTGTAATGGAACTCTTCTATATTCTTGTTCTATCCCACAATCTTACGATCAAACTCTTAGCTGGATCGGAAGGGGATGGTCCTGATGATCACGATGATGCCCCTGAAGGTAGAATTATGTGCACCATCTCCTGCGCAATGCACCCACCCCTACCCTTATTCTCGCACCTTTCAACCAGTATCCCAAATGTCCAGTCAATCATACTCATAGTGCCACGCCCACAGCACCACGCCATTTTGCCTCATCCCTGTAGTATTAGTGTTGCACATTGCAAACTACCCGGTGCTCCATGTCATGGACTAACACTCAGTGATTGCTTGGTGTCAATCAGACATGTCACTTTTGATACAAGAGTAGCATGTCACTTTTGATACAAGAGTAGCAATTCCTTCTTCTTTGAAATTTCTTTCTTAGCAAACACATTTAAGATGGATTCTTTACTTTTCTTTGCAAGTAGTAGTCTTGGTTAGAAATGTTTGTCTTTAATACATTTTATTGTATGTTGAGAGATGACATTTTATGTGAAATGGCTTATTAATGTTTTTTTTTCCTTGTTTCTATTATTCTTTTGAGGAAAGTGCAAGCTTATTGAAATTAGCTGGTTTCAATTACCTATACATGCTTTAATATTCAACAGAATGCCCAGTAGAAAAACAAAATTATAATCAGGAAAAAAAGAGGAAAAAAAATCTATTTGGGAAAACCTTTTACCAGTGATAGATAAACAAGTGTTTGAACAGGATTGTGCATTGGAGATTTGTCCCAGCTATGACAAAGGTCTGGGGCCCATTTCATAAAGGACTTGCAACTGTTGTAACTTTGCTATTATGGCAACTACCATGGAAACCTTGATTCTGATTGGCTGCTGAGCCCTGTTACCATGGTACTGATGGTAGTTGCCATTATGGCAAAGTTACAACAGTTGCAAGTCTTTTATGAAACAGGCGCCTGATGAAGTCTGCAAAATGCGGGTATAATCTTACCAAATAGAATTTCTGTTATGGTCAGATGAACCTAAAGTGGGCATGCATAATGTTCTGATTTACTTTTAACGTACACCTGTATTTTTTGCTGAACTGGTCCAGTTTATTGATCTGTACGTGTGTCAGTAACAATATATTTTCATCATCAGTCTACAGTGTAGTTGATGCACTTAATTTTGTTGACATGTCAGTTGTAAACTAACAAAGAGTTATATAAGTTCAAAATTGATTGTATTGTGTTTGAATGTGATAAGTTGGTGCTTATCAAATCATTTGATATGCAGGTAGGCATGTTAATATAAGCCTTTTAATCATGTCAACAAATTTGATTTTATACATTTCAAAATTTTAGTATGAAATACTTTATCACATTATTATGTATTTCATTTAATTCATGATGAACAGTAATAAACATGTTTATGTTTCCAGGGAAGTGGTTACAAAAGATATTCATATTTTTTTCTTTCAAAGTTACAGTATACCATTTCAGATTGCACTTTTTGTTTTTCAATGTACACTGTATCACAAATTTCAGATTTTTTACAATCAAAGGGAGCACATGCTTTACAAGTTCATAACTATATCGTTTGTATTTTTTAATGCACAGTCTACCTTAAGAATAATTATAAAATGAAAATATAATTTTGTTTGTAAATATATCTTGGGGCTTCTATACAGGCTTGAAATTTTCAAAAATATAGTATTCATCACAAAAAATAAAGATTTGTTGTACTATTCAATGATGTGGGTACAATGGGATGGTACTCTGCAAATTTGAGTTTGTGTTAACGTTTCCATTTTATTGTTTTCCCTTCCTTCCATCGCTTTGCATGTTCGACGCATCGGCACTCCCATACATCATATATATGTATATTGCACCGCCCCTCCTATCATGGTTGCACCCCTCCCCCATTCATCATGGTCCACACACACACACATCATACCCATTCACCTTGGACTGACCCCACCCTCTTGGTCCTCCCTTGTGCCCTTCCCCTATTGCCGCTCATCAGAAGAGAAAGAAGCGAAGACATCAGATACAGAGGAGTCTAGAGCGGAAGGGGAGGGGGAGGAGGAGGGGGCAGGGGAAGGAGTAGAAGGAGAAGAAGAAGATGGAGGTATTATGTTTGAGAGTGATCTATCTTTCATGCCTGCTATCAATATTCTCTCTTCACAAAAACTCTATGATTTGGCCTTCCACATCCTCACCATCCTTTACGAGGTTCACTTTTACAGTACATTCAGAAGGCTACGTTTCCGGACATCTCATACAAATGAAATTTGAATAGGATGTCCACAAAATTTAGTCTTTGGATGGTTTTGTGAAACCCTCATGGTGCCATAGTATAGTGATACAAGAGAACTATCCTCTTTTCCATATAGTATTGGTATTTCACATCTCCTTGTGCATATTTGCTGGTTCTGAACTTTTGTATTTCTTGGTGGTGGTGATTATTTTCTCATTTCTGTGTTGCTCAATGACTTTCCCTTTTTTACAGCTGCAAAAGAAATATCTTATTTTCTGTATTCAACTAACCACATTGTGATATCTACTATGATACAATTGCCTCATTTCCACTCATCTGATTGGTTTTGATCTCTCTATTTTAACCTTTAATCTCTCTCTTTTTAAGAAGGATGCCTGGTTTGAGGCAAAATATCAAAGTAAATCTCTTGGAGGTTTAACTTGAAGCAACACATGTAGTATAGGATCTTTTACACAAAATATTATTTTTTGTTATGATTTTCTGCCCCCTGAATAGAAATATCATATCTCTACAATGAAGGCATTCTATTGAAACCGTTCAAAACAACTTTTAGGAATGTTCATGATTTTTGAGGAATTCACTTCATAGAAGCAATATTTTAGTGAGCAATGAGAAATGCTGAAAAAAGTTATTCAATCAAATATTGTTTACATCATTCTGCATTGTAGAAATCATGAGCCAGTAGTGTTCTTGATATATACTTTGATTACCTTATATACGTATACTGTCATGGTCATCATTATCTCACTTAAAGAAAAAAAATCTTGACAGCTGCCATTTTGTATGGACAAAAATGTCAAATGTGTGCTATCAGCTTCCAGTTGATGCTTTGGTAGACTAGAAGTATGTTTTAATTTTTTTTTCCTTCATAAATATGTTGACAGTGACTAATAAATGTTCTCTATCACTGATACCTAACTCTAACCCATGTACAATTGTATGTACCTTTGTCGTAATAACCATTCATTGTAACTAACTATTGTCACTAATAGAATAATGTGTGATACTACCTGAATTAATACATAGGATAGAAATTTATTTCATCAGAATGTTTGCTGACTGATAAAATTTCCTTGCATAGAAATTTGAATTGTGTCAAACTCTATTTGGTTCACATAGGATATTTCTTGTTAAAACAAGTCAGTCAGATGATCAGGATCAAAGTATAAGTTTAGTATAACAAGGTATAACTTAAGTTATACTTAAGAATAACTTAACCTTGTTAACTATCATCTTTGTACTTGATCCATTGGAATGGATGTTCTTGTCACTATTATTTTAAGCAACTATATCATGTGACTGTATCCATCATGTGACTATTATATGATGTCAAGTGACCTTGAATCTTGAGATCGTATCATTTCAAGTTGGCTAATACCAGTGTTTTTTGTTTGCACAGAGAAATCAAGAATAAAGGCAGCTGAAGAAACGGAAGAAGGAGAGGCAGAGGCTTCAGAGGAGAAAGAAGAAGAAGGTATGGACAGCATGAGTTTTGTTGATTATCAGTCCAAATAGGGATTTACCTAATTATTTGATGGTTTAAATTTTCTTGGGTGTTGAGACGTAAAGCAATGCTTGTGTGTCTCTCATTCATCTTGGAATATTTGTTAAGATCTGTATGTAAGAGCATGGTTGTGTCGGAATATAAGGTATGAACTGATTTAGAATATTTGCACTTTCAACTGACTCAGACATGGAATTTTCATTATTGCAGCTTTAATGACATTGTAAGCAATTTTTGTACACTGTATGACCTATTCTGAAACCAATTTGCTTCAGAAACTTTAGGCTCTGTTGTCAAACGTGCACTGATCCATCTTGTCAACAAACTAAAAGATACGTGTGATATACTTGAAAAGCTTACTGAGGGATTTCTGCAAACTTGCTTTGGAAATCATTTCATAAAATGGCCTGACTTGAAACCAATAGACCTTGATTTTTATACTTTGCAGTTCAATATAGAGTATTTTATGATGATTTATATACTTTGCAGTTCAATATAGAGTATTTTATGATGATTTCATCATGCAATCTTAGGTTATCATGTTAAGCAGGGCTCATTGAGAAAACAGTTTCCTGAACTGAAGTGGCTCCCTTGGATAAATATGACATTTTCATTATTATGATAATTATTGTAATCTGTTTCATTCTAGGTGAAACCACTGCCCAGGATTCTGTAACAGGAGTGACTGAAGGAGACGGTACAGAGACCATTGCTGCGTCACAGCATCCCACCGAAGACCTGTCTACCGTTACTGGGGTTGCTCCTACTGTATCACAGGAATCTGAAGATGTGGATGAAAACCACCCAGAGGTAGATTAAAGTAGATTAGTAATCCTAAGTAGATTAATAATCCTGATTCCACAAGTTTATTTGCCTCTTACCTTCTCTCATCCTCTCCTTTTTTTTTTTTACTTGTGACCCTATCACTGTCACATCGAAGACAAAAAAGAGAAGCAAAATAAAAGGAACTTCTAGTGAGATGCTTGGCAAATCCAACTAGAAAATGGGAAATAACAGGAAATGTGATGATGGGCTTGCTCTAAGATGAGCTTATACCAAAATGAAAAGATACCTATTGCTAATAAAATGTGTAATTATTTTTTTTATTTCATCATGTTAATTATAAAATTGCAATTTTAATCATGATTATAAGAAGAGAGCCCTCAGAATCATCCTCGGCTCTCAATATCACTCATATGAGAATGCTCTCGAATCAGCACAGCTGCCTACCTTGAGAAGTAGACGTGATCAACTTTGCTTACAATTTGCTCGGAAAGCTTTTCAATCTGGGTGCCCATGGTTTGATAGGAACACAAATACAAGGACACTAAGAAAAAGAAGAATATGCATCGAACCTAGAAGTAGAACTGATCGCTACAGGAACAGCCCAGTCCCCTTCTTTACGAGACTTTTAAACTCACATGGACTGTGAAGAACTATGTCTTTATACCTTTGTTGCTTTATTTGTAGCTTCTCTTAAACTGTAACTGACTTTTGAAATATTTTTCTAATTGTTAATTTCTGCAGTAATCATTCAACTTTCTCTTCCGAAAAATCACTGGCTAATGTTATAACCCACTTTACACCTACATTTTTGTTCAGATCATATTACTTCCACGTCCTCTTATTTTAATTTAAATTTCTTTTGAGATAATTCATTCATTACTCCGATTCCCTTAACTATTATTATTACCATCAACACAGTGTTTATTTAGAATCATTATCAAGCATGTCGAGAGCAATCCCAACCCAGATTACTGTATCATTTATAATATTTATACATGTTTTCCTCCTTCAGTTCCACCCAATTAATAGCTTTATTTTTTTTCTTTTCTACAAAGCAAGTAATTTCATACAATCCTCTCTTCAATCTACATGTATTGTTATTCATTCAAAATTGGTTAAATATATATTTATGTTAAAATGTGCATTATGTTAAAGGTATATACATCTAGTCTACTCCTAACCTTTCCCCATTCCTGTATTTGACATTACTTCTCCCTCTCTATGCTTTTCTTTTTGTATCCCCTTTCCAGTATTATACATTAGCATACTTTGTTATTTTTTTTACTGTTTCGCTTGTTTGTTTACTAAGATTTTACTATGTACAAATTCATGCAATTCAGCCTTTGGCTGCTAATTGAATTTTTATCACAATAAATACCATTTATCTATCTATCTAATAATTATAATTATAACATAATTGCAACTACTGTAAATCATTGATCCATAGGTAATCCAAATGGTAGAAGCTGCAGTGAAGGAAGCTGAGAAGCTCTCCTACCCCATTGGTGCTGATCAATATGTAGACTGTGTAGAAGAAGCTGTAGTTGAGATACATAGAGAACTCAGAAAGAAAGATCCCAATGGACCTAGGTGAGTTTATACCAGTGGAGCAAGTCGTGAAATTGTCAGCTATTTTCACTGACTATCTGTTATAGGCTACCAAAATTCTTGCATCTGATTGGCTTAGAGCAAATTGACAAGATGCATCATGAAACAATCCCTATTCTCCAAACCATTCTAAGTTTTGTTGGAAAGAATCTGATCATTTCAAGGTCTTCCAGATGATTTATCAATTCTTCTTGATAATTTATCGACATGCTTTTCATGTGGCAATGCCATTTCTCTCAAGCGTTGAAATTATTTATATTTCTCAGATAGAAAGGTTGGGAGATCTAGGTGTCCATTGCACAAAAAATTGTGTTTTATCTCAACCAAAAAGTAAAGTAAGTAAAGCTCAAAATATGCGCTTCTGGTTAGTTTAAAAATCAAGTTGTGTTTGGTCTCAGAGTTGCATATGATTGAACTGTTTCCGCGACAAGTCCCTTTTAAATTAATATAATGGTGGTGAAGTGATGTTAACAGAGATCCTGACAATTTTGATAATGTTGAAAAATACAGATTGAGACTAGAATCCTTTTGATCCACATTAATTACTGTCAATCATCAGTCCATTCTTTTTAGCTCTATAATCTGTCCCTTTATATTTCATATGAAATTCCTCATATTTCCTTGCCAATTATTATGCTGTAGGAGAAATTTCATTATCTCCAAGACCTATTTACCATAAGTCAATTTTTCTTACCTTTGTCCAGTGCCGGTGGATGGATCATTGATAACTTCCCTCAATCCCGGGACCACTGGACAGTCTTGCTTGACCGTGGTCTGGCCCCTGATGAAGTCATATGCCTCAAGGACAGCAGCGATAACGGTCTTTACCTGATGAAGCGATGGTACAGACTCAACAGAGATGAGGTGGACACCAAGGCGAGAGAGAGGAAAGAAGCGGAAGAGAGAGAGAAACAAAGGGTCTTAGAAGATGCAAGGTAAGAGAAAGTGACTGGTTTCAGAGTCTATGCTTATTTTAACTACATCTGTATTTTTGTCATCAAGTCCTGTTTCAATATCATTGGCTTATATATTGTACCACGAGAATAAATACTCTCCATATTTTTCTTGAAGCAAACTTTTTATCTGCTTTTATTGCTGCTTGTCAAAGGGTGATAATTGGTTCATG
This sequence comes from Lytechinus variegatus, assembly GCF_018143015.1. Lineage (NCBI taxonomy): Eukaryota > Metazoa > Echinodermata > Echinoidea > Temnopleuroida > Toxopneustidae > Lytechinus > Lytechinus variegatus. The sequence goes on along the minus strand of NC_054743.1, from coordinate 17,057,116 downwards.
GTGTATTATATGCTTGTTTATACATGTATATAATTGTGATAGTTCATAATTAACTTTTCGTCTTTCCCCCGTTTTTGAAGCTTGTGCTCTCTATGTCCTTTCTGGATTCTTCACTATGCTTCTGTGACATGTTCCCTTACACTAAAATACCTATTGCCAATAAAATCATATTTAAAATGCCTCTATTGCTTCTGTAGTACTCAACACAGTATCATAAAATATTCATCCTCCATTTTCCATTTCTGTGATTTCTTCGTAAGCTTTTGTGATGTTCCTTAATACGAGAATTGTTTATATTGCCTCTCCCATTTATGTGGACAGCAGTGTTCAGCGAGCATAATGTGACTAATTGGTGCTAAATCTCATTTTCAAATTTCCATTTGGAACCAAGTTAATCCTTCTGTCTATCAGTGCTTAAAATCATCCCTCTTTCCTTCCCATACTCTTCTAATCTAAGTAATACATCTAGGGACCCTACTGGTAGTACTGGACTCAACAGGTAATATAGCAGTTACCCTTTCATAAAGCAATGCACTCATATTTCTATTGTTTTTTTTAAACAAATTTATTCAATTTGAACCATTCATTTTCACTTTGCAGTTCTTTTATTCATTCATTCTTTCAATTTAGTGTTCCATTTTGCAATCACTGTGGTCTGTATTCTGAACTCTAACTCAAGCTCTGTTCTTTACTATTCGTGACCAAAAATGTCTGTATACAAAAAAAAAAATCTGTATGTGTCCTTTTAAATGCTTCTTGCTCCTTTGCTCATGCTTTATTGGTAACCATCCCAAACAATTGAAGAACTTTTCTTCAGACTTTCTAATAGTAGTTTGTATGAAATGTGCCAAATCTCTAGCCATAGTTAAAGCACATACCGGTACTAAATGACTATAGTTTCAGTTAAGCAAGAGTGCTGAATACAGGCCATTGTTTTCATCCATACATAGCAATGTTCTTTTGTAGCATCCAATACAATCACACATGAAAAAAAAGAAACAAAAGAGTTCTGGAGTTCTATTTTTGTGATATTGCACGTTCATTGTCATCTTAGTTCAACACTAGTTCAACACATTTCACTGAAATTCATGAGAAGAAATTCTGCACATATTGTGCCTTCTTTTTGTTGCAGTCAGTATTTCTAAATGCACATGTTTTGAAGGTCTCACACATAGATCTTTAAAGGGGAACACATATTCAAGTTGTCAAAGTGAGGACCTTTTTCAGCCTGTGTACACAATTTTCAGTTCATGATTAGTTTGAATGTTATTCACAATTAGAAAATTGCAGTTTATGGATTGGCCTAGTTTTATATTAAGTTACTTTTTGAAATTTAATTTCTTTGTCCTTTTTTTTTGGATTGGAATTAAAATGATCATTTCCATTTTCTTTCACTGGTTATTCGTTGATGTTTTCTGAAATTTGGTGCATGAATAGATCCTTTTCACATTCCAATTAATTATTTGACTATGAGTTAATGAGAATCAGTAGCCTTTTACACAATTCTTTTAGTTACTCGGGTTATTAAAATTTAATGAACAATAACAAAAATACGAGACATCTCAAATATTTTTAGAGGGCATTTGTTGAATTGTCAACATATGCAAAGTCAGTTCAGAACCTTTTTTGAAAATAATTATTAATTTCTCATTTTTGCACTTTTGTTCTTTGCTATTCATGTTCACAATTAAGTCTTTATTTAAACATTGAAAATTGCTTTATTTAGAAGGTGAAGAGACACATACTTTATCATCAGTATTGCCTATTTGAAGAACCTCAAACACTTGAGAGCTGAATATAAATCCCATATCATTCAAATGTAATTTGTTTTGTGACATTTATATCGATACAGGATACAAGAGGAACTTGAGAAAGAAGAAGCGGCTAAAGCAGCAGCAGCAGCGGCAGCAGAGGAAGGTGGTGATGAAGATGGTAAGTTATGTGAAAAGACAGAAAGACAGGCAGACTGATGGACACAATGACACACAGATGTACAGACAAATAGACAGGACAGAATCACAATATAAAATACTTTACACCTCCTAGCACGCAAGACACATAAGTTCTGTATTTTACATGTGAATATATTTATATTTAGTTTAATATATCAAGCTCCTGCATGAAGCCAAAATATCAAGAATATCACAAATGCATATAACAGTATTACATTATTTATATAATCACTAGTTTATGTGTATTATGTTGCAACCAGTAATCTTGTTAATAGTTTTCATGTTACCTTCTATACTTGCAAAAAAGGTTATCTAAATTTTAGTTGCTTTTGATTAAATCAAAATCTTCTCTTAAAAGTATATAGGTTGTTGGAGAAATTACAATATTGGGGTACTTGCAGAAGTAGTCAATGTGGTAATAGTAGTTGGTGTTTTTATGGGAGTTGTAATGGTAGTTTAGTGGTTGTTGATATTGGCAGTTTAGATTTAAAAGATTTTTAACATTTTAAATATAAATCTTGGGCTATTTTATGGTTATGCGCACCAATTCATCTGCATGTTTAAACATGCATTGAATGAAAAAAGAAGAAGTAATTTTAAGCTCGCGTTTGAAGATAAAGTATAAAAATATTTGCACTATTGATGACGATGATGATGATAGTGGTGGTGGTAGTAGTGGTAGAGGTACTAAATGGAAGCAGTTGTGATAGTATAAATCAATGGCAGTAGTGATAGTAGTAGGTAGGAGTGGTAGTAGAAGTGTGGTAGTGGTAATATCAGGGATAGCAGTGGTGATGGTAATGGTCATTGCAAGTTGTGGCAGTCTATATTGAAGCAGTAGCAGCAGCGAAAGAGAATGGCAGTAGCAATTATAGCTGTAGCGATTCCAAATACTTTTATTATCTAGCTCTAGATTCAATTTATGGACACATACAAAAGCATATTCATGCATACCGTTAATAAATACTGATATATTTTATATTAATTGTATATTGCACAGACTTGTGTCACAGTATGCAAAAAATATATTACCAGTCAAATAAAATTTGTAATGTGACCCAAACACTATTTATTACCGTAAGCAGCAGCAAAAACACAGGAAGAGAAACCTGAAGGAGAGAAAGAAGACGGAGACCAAGAGGGAGGAGAAGCAGAAGGAGAAAAGGATGGAGAGAAGGATGGAGAGACAGCTGGAGAAGGAGGAGCAGGAGGTGGAGAGGAAGGAGAAGGTAGAATCTGTTCATCATTCATCTTGTTTGCTGTGCTTCATTTATGGGACTTGTTCAGAATACTAACTTTTCTTTTCTTTCATTTTACAGGAAGAAGAAAAGAAATAGGGAAGAGACATAAAGACCAGAAAATACAATCAATAAAAGAGATCTTGTATTTTTGAAAGAAAAATGAGTTGAATATCTATTCTTAGATAATGAAGCAAAAAAATGTGGGAAACAAAATCAGATATTAAGTTAATAAAATAGGAAAAGATAAAAACAAGGGAAGAAGTGGAACATTATTTATTGTTAGAGAAAGAGGGAAGGCTTGAAAGGAATGTGAGGAGAAAAGGGAAAGAAAGATTGAAAATAAATGATACAAATATAATGAATTCAAGCTTGAGAATGTATTTAAAAAGACACTGAGTTTCTGTATTCACTTCATTGATGACATATGTGTTATTACGTTTCAAGTGTACCTTAAATTTGAATCATTGAGTCATAAAGTTTTGTGTTGCCCCATCCAATATACATATTAGAACATAATTGAGACAATAATTGCATATGTCAAATATATTTTGTTTTCTGGGTTGTGCGGTTTCTTAAATCTATCTGGTGAATGGCATTGTTCATGTTTAGCAATCTTTTGTATGACTGATGTTGGAGCATGTTGCTTTATTAACAATTGTATACACCCATTCTAAGATATGTATCACTAATCTGCTGAATATTCATGAATTTAAATCAGCTTCTCCCACTTCTGGTGGAGGGGTGGAGGGTGATGCAGCACCGGGCGTGTCTGATGGCGAACAAAAACCCAAAGGTAGAGCGCCTACTAACACGTGTGCAGTGATTTTAATTAGGCCATTACAAATATATATTTATGATCTTGTAGTGAGGAGTATTTATATCTGTGATTAAAGATTTTTTTTTCTGAGATGAAATTTTGGTCTCGTGGAATTCCTCTTTGATAAGATTTGGGTGTGGCTGTGTCTTTTTAGGTGTTTGGGATCATTTTGAGGGTGTTGATTTTGAAGATATATTACTTAGTACTTTGAAGATTTGTAGATTTTTTTTTGTAGTAAGAATTTTTTTTTTCATTACTGATGACAAATTGGTAAGAGTATATTATTTATAGTGTAATGAAAATTATTTTGTTAAATGTATGAAAATGTCAACGTCATGCAAGAATTGTGTAGTTTACGCAGTATTGAATTTTATTGTAGCATAATACTTTGAATTACTAGAATGCAGATAAAAGTATACCATAGCAAAGTATAAAAGATTCACATTTGGAAATAAGTTCATATGCCTTACATGTACCTGACTCGATATTATGTAAAATTATATAGTGGAATTCTGAAGGTCATAGCTCTCACCAGTATGCTTTTAGTTGCTATGCAATATCTATTGTTTTATGCTAATGCTTTATATTATTTATCCTTCCCATATTCATCTCATTTCACCAACCTTTTCCTATATTCATTTCAATCTTATCTTATCCACTGTATACATGTATTCATCTTTATATTGCATATTTGTAATATATGTATTCATTTCACATATTTTCTGCTTTGACTGTATTGAGTATGCACATTATTTCACTTTCCATATCCACCATGTTCATTGAAAACCAAATCCTTTGCCTTCTCAATATCTTGTCACTAACACTACCATGACTTACATTTCACATAAATGCCGCTATCTATACTGCCATCCTTTGCACCGTCTTGTAATTACACCATGTATTCACACTTCTATTTTACTGTATTGTACACTTGCCTATGTACTTTCCTGATTTATCAAACTTCCGAACATCTATCCCTCTGAAAACTATACCTGCTTTGCATAACACACTGCTACATATATACAGAAGGCACCACAACCGATGCAGACCCTACTACTACTGTAACTTCTTATGAAGAGAAAGGTATACAGAGTTGTTGTCATTGTGTGATTATATTGCTAGTATTTTTGCTATCTCCGCCTGATAAAGGGGAGGAATGCAGTAAGAATCAAATGTGTATGATTTCTCAAACTTGAGGATTCAAATTAATTTTTGGCAAACTTTGAATTCTTTTTACAGTTCGAGAATTCCACAATATTTACAAATATAGCTTGCAATTTTTCATCATTTTCTGTCAATCTGTTCGTGCTCTAATTATTATATTCACACACATTTTCTACCATTATCAACCCTTAAATGTTATTCCTTGTATTGTTCTGATTTAATAACATTACTTGAATATCCCCAAAAATGACAATTGCAAGGGAAGATTCAGCAAAAATAAAAAAAATATGTATAACCTCTCGAGGAAAATACAGTCTTAAATATGAAAGAAAATTATGCAAAGTTAACTCTTCCTGAATTTTCATTTGAGAACAGATTACGCAGTACATTGTACTATTTACTTCTATTTCAATTTTTTTTCCTAAGACGAACAGATTTCTGTGGCCACAAGAGGTTTGAATGAAGTAGATTCACTTGTTCTTTTTATAAAACTAGTGTCGTGTGCACAACAAACAAATGTAATTATTATTGCTGACTGGTCTAGTATATCAAAATGATATAATTACCCCTGATTATTCTTGTAGCTAAGACTGAGGAAGAAGAGGAGGAAGAGGAACAACCTCCTCCCATCCCCATCCCTGAAGAAGACCCTCTACCTCCCGATGGTCCAGAGACAAGCAAGTTCAAAGATCAGAGGAATGAGTTTGAGAGGGAGTGGCCGTCCATCCAAGCTCTTCTCACAGGGACTATCAACCTTGAACCAATCCAGATTGAGATTGAGAATAAGAAGACCGAGGATATCATCAAGGAATCACACACCATGGTGGAACGTAAGTCATACCTCTCACAAATTATACATCCAGCTATGGGTGAGAAGAACTGCCTTGTTTGCCTCTCGTATTAATGCATTCAAATAAACTTCTCGCTAAATTCAGCTACGGAAGGGTTTTAATTTTATTTTACCTGTGACCTTCATCACCTTGTTCAAGTGATCTGCTAGGCTTTTATTTGCCATGCTCTTGTGTCAAACTGACCATTGATGGTACATGTATTTTTCAATTTATGGTAACTGCCATGGAAATTTTTTTCTTTTCCTTTGGCTGAGAGTCACGTCATCATCTTAGTCATTACCATTGATGACAGAGTAACTTGGAAGATTTATTGTGTTACAGGGCCAGTTTGATCCTCTAATAAACTTCACTGTTTATATCATTACAGTGGTGAAAATTGGTCCATTATATGATAAAACTAAAGTCTTTCGACCTTAATAGGTACTTTTTTAAGGCTGAGTTTATTATTTTTGATTTGTGTGTGTGTGTGTTGGAGCAATTGTCAATAATAGATTATTATTTTGGAAAAAAGTTCTTAATATTTGTCTATTTAAATGAGAACCATAATGATACCTTTGATATATTATTTGTTCTTTGTATAGAACCATACACCTACAGACCATGGGAGTATAGTAGTATTGATATGGATGAAGAGGATGAAGATGCAGCGGCTGAAGCTGATGAGGAAGGAGATGAGATGGAGGAAGAAGAGGTAAGATGATGGATATGGGGAGGGGTATGCTCTGTTCTCCATTTCATGTGGACTTTCATATATAATTATACGTGGTTACTTTTGTTTGCTGTTTGTTTCTATGATAATGATAGTGAACAAAATTTCCAGTGGTACAATCCGGGTGGGTGTTTCATAAAGCTGTTTGTAAGTTAAGAGCGACTTTAAGAACGACTGGTGATCCTTTCTTACGCGCGTAACCATCGCTAATAAATATGCCGTTACCACAATAAAGGATCACCAGTCGTTCTTAAAGTCGCTCTTAACTTACAAACAGCTTTATGAAACGGCCCCCAGGTTGCCAAGGCTAGTTGTTTGTAGAGCTCAAATGTAATCTCATCTGATCTTTATGAGGGTGCAGAAGTAGTGGTAAACCTGAAACCTTTACTCAAACTGATATTCTAGATTTATTTCAATTTCTTTTTTTCTCCGGGGGGGGGGGGGGAGGGGAATTGGGAAATTGAACCAGTTTTTGCTCTGTTATGTGGAAACTGGAGAGTGCTTTTCTATGTCAAAGACACTGCATCATTATGTTTTAAATTTGTTTTATATTGATTATAAAAAAACATTTTATGGTGAGCTACAGAAAATATTACACATTATATTTTCGTGATTGTTTAAGTTGTAGGAGTGGCAGTCCTGTTTTAAATTGATGTTATGTTTTATTCCAGGATGAAGAAGTCACTAAGAATAAGAAGAAGCAGTTTGGTGATACCAAGCACTTCTGTCCTGTAGCTCTGAAGGAGAAGTTTGTTCTCTGGCCAGGTAACCCAGAGATAGCAGCTAAGTACAGGGAGAAGGTCTACTACTGTTCCAACCCAGAGGCTAGGGATAAGTTCATTGCTGAACCAACCACGTTTGTGGCTAAAGGAAGGCCGTTTCAGGTGAGATTGTGTTGACGCTTTGAAGGAAAGTGAAGAGAGTGAATAGTGAGATTATGTTCCCTGTAAAGATTGGATAAAAATGAACCCAGATGGACAAAAAGGAAGGAAGGCCTAGAGAAAGACTGGAAGATAAATCAGTGAAGAAGTAAATAAAGAAATAGGGAAAGAAAAGAGAAAGAAAGAAATAAGACCTGATTTGTTGAATGGGAAATTGGACATGCTTTAACTTTTGTAAGTATTTTGAGAGAAATATGTTACCATCAAAGGGATCTGTATGAAATACACCCAGGGGACTTAACTCAATAATGTGATATTTATTTTCTTGTAGGATGATATTTGCAAGATGCAGTTGCAGATGTAGGTTGTACAGGTTGGGGCCACTCTGAAAAAAAGTAATGAAAGATCACCTGTTACAGAGTACATTAACCCATTCATTAGAACTTGAGAGGAAAAGTAAGTCATTTAATTTTGGCCCGGGGAAAATGCCCCCAGGATCCACAGAGATGTACATGTATCACAGTTTCTTCATTTTCCTTTGTACCTTTATTTCTATTGTTCAGCCTCCTCCAGTTCGGCTGTTAATGCTTGGCCCCAAGGGTGCAGGCAAGTCCCTCCATGCCAGAGCTATGGCAGACAAACTAGGCCTGTTCCACATCAGCTTCAAAGATCGGCTCCAGGAACTCATCATCAAGAAGACCAAGAAGAAGATAGGACCAGAGTTTGAAGAGGAGGAGGAGGAGCCAGAAGAGGAAGAGCCAGAAGAAGGACAGAAGGATGGAATACCAGTTGTATCAGAACCAAATGATGGTAAATATTTTCTTACGTTGGCTAATGGTTGCATCTTTATCACCGAGTGGAATATGTGCCAGGCCATGAATGCTTTGCTAATGATACAAAAATAAGAATATCCAAGGATGATGATGGATATAAATAATACTCTGAATATATGTTTTCATCATAAACATCATTTAATGAAAAAAAATATTTCACAAATGCTCTGCTTCAACCATCCCCTCCCCCCAAAAACCCCAACAAACATTCCCAAGGATCGTGATGGATGACTTGTAGAAAACTCATTATTCTGACTTTTTTTCACCACATAAACACATGATTATACATTGGTGATTTTAATGATTGATTGTACATTGTGACCTGTGCAGTCAATTGCAAAGTGATTATCTTGTGCTACAAACCTCAAAAATTCAATGATTCATCCAGTAGTTGCTTTAAAAATCACTAAATTCCTTTAAAAATTCTCATCAGCAATGGGATGGCAGCTTATTGCTACTTGCAGTTTTTCTATTATCCATAATTTCAATGTTAAATACATGTATTGACTGCAGGTTATTTAAAGTCTTTCGGTCTATTTGTAAAATATTTTCTTTTCTGTCCCTATGATACCAGCTGCTGCTGCAGAACAAACTGAGGAGGACAATGAAGAAGGGGTAAGTCATGCTAAATCATTTTTCTAATCTGGTATTGAAGTCATGTTGATTCATGGTTTACATTTATTGATTTATTTGTTAAGATTGTAATGAGCACTTTCATTTGTATGAACAATATGAAATTCAGAATTCGTACACCCACATTGTGAGTGTGGTAAATACAGATTACTGTCTTTCCAAAGAAAATTAGTGCTGTGGCATCCAATTGAACCAGGTACCTTGTAGCTCAAAGTGCAGAGACTTATCCACCAAACCACAACACCTTTACCTACTAGTCATATTAATGTACATTGATGTTTATTTTTTCTTTCTTTCTTTCTTTCTTTTTTTTTTTTTTCTTTCTTTCTTTCTTTCTTTCTTTCATTCTTTCTTTCTTTCTTTCTATTCATCTATCTATCTATCTATCTATCTATCTATCCATCCATCCATCCATCCATCAGGGAGAGGAGGAGCAGGAGGTGGAGTTGAATGAGTTTGAAGAGAACATCAAGGGTAACCTGATGGGTGATGAATCACTCAGCATAGACTCACTTGAGAAGATTATACCAGACTGGTGGAATCTAGAACCTTACAAGTAAGTTTTGGGGTTCGTTTCGTAAGTCAGGGTGTAAGTTATGCATGATTTGATGCAAGACTGATTACCTCTTCTTGTGATTAAATATATATCCTATGTAGTTTACCTCGTTTGGCCCTTGCAGTCATGGAATTTCAGGAATTCAAATTACTCTACCTGAAGCAAAAAAAAAAGAAAGCAATTTTGTAAATTGACAGTTAAATTTTGCTGGAAAGTCATAAAAATAATCTTTTCCAAAAGTAATGTTCAATTCTTTTTTTTAATGTCAATTAATAGCCATCTTATGGTTTATAGCAAATTGTTATTAGATTAGCGTGATAGGTTTTGCACTTAATTGATGCATTATGAAAACTTAAATTTGGTTGGTGCATTGGGGTTCCTGTTTTTCTACTCTTCTTTTCTGATATATGCCTTCTATTCGTTGAATTTCATTTCTTAAAATGGATCGATTAATTATTGTGATATATTGATAATGTTGATGAATGATTTTTGTATGATGTTGTACAGATCAACTGGTTTCATCTTAGAAGGGTTCCCTCGCACCTCTGAGGAAGCTCAATTCATGGCTGAAAACGGTCTCTTCCCGGACGCTGCTATCCTGCTCAATGTAGAAGATTCAGACATCACAAGCAGATTGCTCCCGCCCAAGCTGGAGAAATGGCGCAAGCGACGGGATCGCAGGGTGGCCAGGAGAGAGAAGCGTAAGGCCAAGAAGAAGAAGGAGCGAGAGGAGGCGATCAAGAAGCGACGTCAAGAACTCATCTCAGAGGCGGATGATAGGAAAGCAAAGAGACAGGTAGGAGATTGTGCAATGTACATTTCTAGGGAGCATTCCCTGGAATGCTTAATTTGTGTTTTTCACTGACAATTGTTATAAGCTACTGAAATCCTTGCATCTGACTGGCTCAGATCAAATTTGTAAGTGAAAATCACTGACTAGATGCTTCATGAAACACTGCCCAAGTGCCCATAACACAAAAATTAGCAATGAACGTACAACAATTTTCTATGATTGATTGCATTGACTTCAATGTACAACCAATTGTGAAAATGAAGTGTACAATTAATTGCTAATCTTTGTGTTACGGGACCCTGGTCACCTCTTGCGGTCAGCCATATGAAAACATGATATCTACTTTTATTGATCAAGTTATTCATTCATCCCTTTGAAATACTAACCAAAGAAATTAGGATTTAATTGATAAACATTGTGTATGACATTATGCTGTCTCAAAGACAAACTTGTGGGATTTCATTTGGATTTTGTTCAGTTTTATAGGGATACTTCTTCATTTGCATGCCTATTATTATTGGTCAATAATTCATGTGTTTACATCATTTGATTCACCACACAACATACTCTTGATATCCGTATCCATCTTTGAAATGTAGTAACATAAAACACCTTAGTAGTTATTAGTTACCCCAGGAATATTTTGATATATTTTTGCTATACCTATTTCCATTCCTATAAGAAATTTATTGTTTATCCCAAGACCTTTCATATTTTGTGCCATTTGATTTTGTGATCACACAAACATATCTCACTCCCCTATATATTTTCATTATCATCATCACCATTATTGTATTAATAATATTTCACTAGTATTATTTTTTCCATGTATTCAATTTGTTCACCATCATGTTTTATTATGAAGTTTCTGGCGAAAACATTGCGTGTTCACAAGGTACACTGCTTCTTATCTCCATTAGATATGAATTCTATAAAATGATGGTATGGATCCTTATCACATGATTGACTGAAATCTATCATGTGACCAGTCATTTCTTTTAGCTAACAGGCAAACTTGCTAATGACTGGTACTAATGACTTGTTCTATTGACCGGTCATGGGTATGAGATGAGGATGGTTTGTCAGATAAGGATCCATAACATCTTATAAAACAAATAATACATATGATTTTGCTTGGGCATCAGAGTAATTACACTTGTTACCTTTGAAACAGTCCAAACGTCTATGTTTTGGGCATGTTAGAATAGTTTCAAAGTTATCTCACGTGTGTAATTCTTGCTATCCCTTGATAATGTGTATTATTTGTGTACTAGCAGAACAGAGCTTGCATATTGTTTTGTTTTTGATATTTTTTTTGTAAAGTCCAAGATTTTGTATTTATCTTGTTCCTCTCAAATTCAGCAATATGCAGTCAATGTCTATTTATGTTATTTCATTTATATATATCCTTTCAGTCAGTTTATTTCATTATCTATCTTATGGTTACCCATTGTTTTTATTACAGTTTTCTGTATGTCAGTGACAAAGAATTATGTGCACCCCTTTCCCAATTCTTTTGATTCTTTTAATTGGTTGTTTAAGATGGTGCATATAAATTTTTGACTCTCTTGTTTCATTGTTGTTTTAAACATGTGCTATTGTTTCACACTGTTTCATGACCTTTGTTTGTTTCATCTCTATTATTCTCATCATTGTGTACGAGCAGGCAGAGTTAAGGGTAGGTTTTCATATCAACATCTTGACACTTTTATATTAGTGTCACCAATAACATATAAAGTATAGATAGATTATTAACAAAGTTCTTTGAAAGCCTAAGCTTTGACTGCCCCTTTCACATTGAGGAAAGTTACCCAGGTACAGTCTATCCTGGATAATTTGCAGTTTCGGATGTCTTCCTGCTTCAATCTAGGGCTAATCTTAATCTGGGACCACCTGGATTATAACTTTGAGACACCCTGGTGCTGAATGTGTACTTCAAGATAAATGTGAAAGGGGTATCGATGAATAAAAAATAGAAAAAAAGAGAGCTAATAATTAATCACGCTTACATTATACATAGAGACTGAAAGCAATAATAATAAAATCGTGTCTAACATCACAATTAGGCCAGTACACCTTGACAAAACAATTAATAAACCTTAATTGTGTAATCGCATTTGAATAGACTAATTAACAAGTAGATCGATACAATATAACAATCTAACAATGCAGTTAATGCTTTGAGAACCTTACAACTAATATCTCTATTGTTATAGAGGTCTTCTCTGACATGAATGAACTACATACTAAGAGCATAGCTAATGTGCAATTATGTTAACATGCTCACAAAATCCTAAAGCTATTTTGATTCACAAGCTTCAAGTTTACTAACTATACAAGTATCTGTTTGAACTGTAGAGTTAAAAGTATAATAGACTGAAGAGAGCAGAAATAAAATTACATTAATGAATGACTCCCATAGCTGTGAAACTAGTAATAGTTAATCGTGTTAACATGCTAGCACCCCCCCCCAAAAAAACACTTTTAGAAACATATGATTGAAACACAAGCTTGCATTAAACTGACTAACTTAATAGTTTATTTTCTTCAGTAGAGTTAAAAGTATGATCAACTGTAGAAATACATGTAAATACACCTTTTTTGTAAGACCAACCCCATTTTCCTCCATTCTTACTTCACTTCATGAACTACATGTATTCCAGTTATGATGATTTTAAAGAATTGTTTTAAAGAATTCAGACAAATCATGTCAGGAAGGTCCAAATTATATGGGGTCAGATGTACATATACATCAATTATGGAATATTACCTAAGTATTTAGCTAGCTTTAACACTAAATGTAGCAAGCTTTAAATCTAACTAAGCAAGAAATAATATACTAATAGTAATCAGAATGCTTATTTTAACCCAGTCTCGTGAGATAATTTTTCCGGAGGGGGAGGGGGTGGTAATAAAAATGATGAATTGTTGAATAGTAAAAAAACCCAGTATTTTTGCACTTAAGTGACAAAGAATTAATATATATCAATTCAAGAGTAGTATTACCATACTGGGAGAAAGTGCCTGGTTATGATAATTCTGCTCATATCTTGATTATATTCATTCTCACCCATCTTTTTATTTGTGTTTTTGATTGTCCAGAACCCCCATTGATGTTTTTTTTGCATGTTCTGTACAATACATGTTGCTAATTATCATAAATGTAAAAATATCTGCAATGATGTAATAATGATTTTGCTTTGCCTTAATTGCTTGAGTATTGGAGTGAAAAGTAAATAATGTTTGATTCTTGTTTTGCTTTTTAAATAATTTGTAATCACAATCCATAATGCTTAATAGTTTTTTTTCTAGAAGTTTGAAGTTTGTAACATTTACTCACTTTCAGGTTTATTGATTTTTTTTGCCTAAAAATTGAATGCTTTGCTTTAGAAAACACCTTTTCATTCAATTCTCTTCTCTAAAATCCCAATCAATGACCATCCTGTAAAATGAAGAGTTTAACCAAGAATTTTCGAAAGCCTATACTTTGCAAATAGTATTTGACATGTTTTTTTTTAAATATTAATGTTCTTTTGCTTTGGGTTCACAATATTTGTTAAAATAAAGAAAAAAAGGGAAGAGTTATACCACAAGATTCAACTGTGCCATGACAAATGTGGAGATGTTGATATGATTAAAAAAATATTCACATGAAATTTCCATAAACTGTGTTTTATGAAAAAAAACACACCAATGAATTTGGAAATGTATGAATCAAAATAGCGTACTGATGACAGATCTGTATACTTTCATATTTTTTTTCCTTGTAAGTATATCAATGCATTAATTTTTGCTTGCATTTGATCAGGCTCAGAGAGCAGCAGATAGAGACAGCGATGACTCCGAACCATCAGATGAAGAAGGGTTTGATGATGAGGAAGAGGAAGATATCGAGGCTATGCTGGCTGAAGAGTTTGAAGAGGAGGAGGAAGAAGAGGAAGAGGAGGAGGAGTTGGAAGAAGACGCCATTGAGAGACTGAAGAATGAGATTGGCGAGGTGTATGATGATGATACAAGTCGCATCTCAGGTTTACAGGTAAGTAAAAAAAAAAGATTTTCTTACAAAATGGAAAGTGTGGTGATCCCTTCATGATATTGCTGTCCTTATTTTTAAGTATGCTTTCTTCATTTTCATTTTCAATATTTGGATGCAGAAAACACTAAGCATACCTGTTTTGATAATACCCCTTATACATCTTTATCACACAACGATGAATCCTTTGATTTGACATGCCTGTTTTGGGACCACTTTATGAAGCTTGACAGCACTGACAAGTTGTCATTCTCCGACAGTTACCATAGTAATAATAACATCAATGATAAATAATAATTGGATACACGTGTATATATAACATTTCCAGAGGATGCAAATCATTGTAACAGAGATCAGTGCTTCTCATTCATTCAAAACCAGATTTCACTGAAACTTTCAGATCACACTTAAATCAGTCCTATTAATTTTCATAAAATACCCATCATTTTTATGAACGTTGTGCCCAAGAGAACTTCTTTTGATTAGGATCGTGTGTAATCAGAATATACTTGAAATTGAGGAACACATACAAATGGACATTGGTGACTGCTTCATTGTGCTGGGGTAGAGTCATGTTCTTAAAGAAAATGGTTGAAGAAATAACTGTAGAGATAGAATTTGTCTGTAGATTGAGGGAGGATGACTCAAATGTTAATGCAGATATTCATTATGGTGAGAGTTGTAGAGTTACTGTAATTGTCCACCAGAAACAATGAAAATGATTTTATCTCATCTTTTCTTTCTTCTTCTTGTTTTGGACAGGAAACTCTTGAAGAGATCATGATCCCTCGGATGGAACTGAACGGAGGTCGCAAGCCTCACATTGTCCGCTTCACCCTTGAGCAGAGCCTGAGACCCGTCCAGGAGTTCAGAGAGAGTCTCTTTGAGAAGGTGTATCCCATCAGAGAGATGGTAGCTAGGAAGATGCTTCAGATTGGTTATAAACATCAGTCAAGGTTTGGAAGATGGTGTCCTGTTAAGCTGCTGGAAGGAGACTGTATACAACCAATGCAGGTAGGCTTGGATCATATAGTTGAAATGTATATATCTTGGGAAAACTAAATTTCAAAATACTTTTGAAAAAATATTTTAAAAAAATCAGTAAAATCCAAGTTTCTCATCACCAGCAGCTACTCAGTATAAGTTGTGCCTACCCTTTTATAAAGTGTTAAAAGAATTAAATAGATGTATGGGGCATGATGTAATAACAACTTATGTATATTAAGTCATTGAGAAATGATGGTGCTTCGTGAAGTACTGCAAAAATGTGAGCATGATAAAATAATTTGTCAATTCAAAATAAACCATACAAACTTATAAATCTAAGTTTGAGTATTTCAGTCTAGAAAATGTAGACATTTTGTAATAGACATGTAGCCATGTTACAAAATTTAGACATTTAAATTTTCACAGACAGTAACAGCTATTTCTTTTACAACGTGTATTCAGATTTTTGGTCTATATAGCAACATACAAATCAAGGTTTGCACACATGTGTATAATGTTAATTCTCAGTTATGCTATCAAATTTACGCTGATGATTTTTCTGTTGGAAATGAATGAATACAAATCTAATTTCTATTCATCATGTTTGTTATTTCATTGTTGTGGTACAAACTAAATCGGCATTTGTTGAATGGTTTTGAATTGCAGGGTCACACCTACCCAACGTTCCCAGCGGTATACCGTCAGCACATTTACTTCATGTCAACCCCTCAAGCTAGGGAGGAGTTTGTCATGCATCCATTGAAGTATCTGAAGCAACCCTCTCCCAAGCCTGTAGTACCGGTTAGGATGGCCATCATTGGACCACCAAAGTCTGGAAAAACTTCATGTGAGTAGGAGTTGTTATGTCTAAGTTATAATTGTTATAAGCTACTGAAATGAACCTATTGACAAAAAACATATTTCAGACAATATCATAGCACTTGTCACTCGTACCAAGCTTTGTGAAACATGGTGCAATTTTAGATGATGAATGTTTGTTTTCACCTTGAAACGTGGTCCTCAAGAAGACTGTTGGGTGATGTTATGGATGATAGTTCTTAGAAGAATTGGTGATCTTAATGATTCAAGCCCTTATAAGACTCTTTGTCAGGAGCATATCTTTACAATTTTGCTTTACTGCTTTACTGATCATTTAGCTTAATATCAGCATCCATTAAACCACTATTCCTCCAACTTCAATTCTGTTCAGTGGCTAACCGGTTTGCATCAGATTACGGCATGATGAGACTGTCAATCGGTGAAGCAGTCAGGTTTATCTTGACCCAACAACCCAAGACACAGCTAGCTAAACTAATCAATGCTCAGATCAAGAAGGGTATCCCGCTCCCTGATGAACTTGCCATACGAGCCTTAGAGGTCAATCTCCTGGATACAAGGTCATCGACCAGAGGGTGAGTAGAGGGAGAAAGGAAAGCGTTATTGGGAATTGTGATGATGGTAACAGATGGTAACATTTCGTGCTACATTTCGTGCTACATGTCATGCTGCATTATTGATATTACTTTCCTTTTCTTCTGTTTCTATATCCTACTACAAGTATATGGATTATTTATAGACTGTTTTTTTTCTTTTCTTGGATTTATATATGTAATGTAAATAATGTATAATTTTAGACTTATATATATAACCTCTGTAGGCCTAAACTCCTCTTCAACTCTTGATTCTGAGTGTCTAACTAAAAAAATCCTCATAGCGATATTTAAGTATTAATGCTAGATCTGTTATTTATTCATTTATACTTACTACAGACAACTGGATTAGTACCCCCCCCGCCCCTGTTTTGTCGTGTGTACTTACCTTCCTCTACCCTACTCTAGTTAGTTGTTCTTTTTTATGTTATTACTGTATATATATGTATATATACTTTTTTTTTTCTTGCTTCTTATCTGCTTTTTTTTTCAATGCAGACGTTTATTTATATTGTATCATACATATTTTGTTGTTGTATCAAAGGTGATCTGTGCTTAACAAGCGTTGCTTCTATACAGACCACCTCTTTCCCATATTTTCGATATCTTTTTAGCTCATTGTCCATAAGCTTTTATTCCTGTTGTGTTTTTTTTCTTTTAACCTTATTGATATCGTACATGTATGCATTGTATTTTGGTTGTGGAAAGAAATAAATGAACTTGAACTTGAACTTAAATGAACTTGAACTTGAACAGTCCAGGTACTGGGGGGGGGGGGGTATTGTGCAAACCCAGACCTTTGGTTTTCGTGAAATTTGCATAGTGTATAATGCAGAGTCTGAAGAAGTGAGACTAGATTCACTTTATACTGTGGCTTCCTCTCTTACTTGACACAGACAGAATTTTGAGTCTAGTCTTAACTCTAGACATGGTATAAATGGTAAAAGTATCAAATTTGAGTCTGTGCTTGCAGTTTAGGAGGGGGGAAGGGGTGCATGTAGTGAGCGATTTGAAGGCGATTGCCCCCCCCCAAAAAAAAAAAAAAAGATTCACAAACAAAGGAAAAAAGACAAACACATGGAAATGAGAGGGAAGAGATTACAATATGAAAGTTTTTTCTGGATAATATTTTAAATCTGTCACAAAATCAGATTATAATTGTAAACATATAAAACAATAATAAATCATTTCTTTCTCGCAGAGCTGATCTATATTTTGTTGTTTAGAATTATGGCATCCATTCCCATTTCATGTTCCTATTATACAGCTACGTCCTTGATGGTTACCCAGTCACCAAACACCAGGTTGATCTAATGACAGAGCATGGTATTATCCCAGTGGTTATTCTTGAGCTTAGTGTTGATAGCAGAGAACTCATGGTCAGAGGAATGAAAGATAGACATTCTTCAGAAAGGTAAATATGGACATATCTTTCAGCACATAAAGGCACACTCTAGTTATTTTGATGTATTCTCTATTGTTATGATTATTATAATCATGATAATTATCATTTAACATTTTAAAACATTATTTATATGATGCCATGAAGAAATTCATGCCATGCAGTATATCCCCTGAATGATCAAATCCAAATCATATATCAGGTAATTTAATTTAACAAAGACTTTGATAGTTGTCAAATAATTATTCTTTATTTGCAGTATTTGTTTTTTGTTTGTTTATTTTTTACCAAATAGTATTGGGCCTTGTAACATGGAGCTTAATGATGCAACATATGGCTGACTAAAACAAGTGATTACATTGGCCACTATATGCAATGAATTATTGAAATCATTCGTACAATTGCTTTGAACCTTTTGGTTATGGCTCTGGTATGGTAGAAAATAATTATCTTTATTAATTTTAGTAGCACACAAGACACACCAAGGAAAAAAAAACTATACGCATCTTTAGTCCTTAAAAAACTACATTGCTGATTCACAATTGATTTACCATGCGTGATTAGTATTAACACTCCAATTTGCTAAATATAAAATTTTTCTCCTTTTCAGGTTGTTACCGCTCCATGACAGTGCCCAGATCTTGGCTCTGAAGATCGCTGCCTGGCAGAAAGAGATTACATCTGTGAGGGAGTATTACAAAGAGACTCATAAGAACTGGGTCAGTGTGACGGGGGAGAAGTCAAAGTGGTGGGTTTGGAACAGAGCTGCTGACCATTCTAAGGACAGCGTTCGTAGGATACAAGACTATCTGCAGAGGATATCAGAAGGTAAGGATATCATTGTTAATTTTGTTACGTCAGCATTGTCCCTTTATTATGAGGTTTACAAGTTTGTGACAATACATTATTAATTCATTTTCTTATTTCATGTCTTCTTCTGGAGTAATCTTCACACATTTTCTATTCATCTTATCTATTAAACTTTGATCATCATTTTCATTTTCCTCATACCCACCGATGTCCAGTTCATGAGAGTTTAAATTCCTTTGATCTTTCAAGACAGATTTCATGTTTTCTTTTTAAGATGTAATCCATTCACTTCAATTCACATCTTGTTACTACCTCTGCAACACATATTTTAGGATTGCAGTTTGGTCTGTTACTTTCTTTGTATAATGTAGTTTTTAGGAAGGCTTTCAGGGTAATTGATTGAATAATCATAGACCATCATGGTCAGAATCTTTCCTCATAACTCTAGATGGAGTTGGTGACAAAAGAAAACTTATACCCAATATATGCTTGTACCATTTTTGAATTCTGATACCTCCGTCTGAGAAGTGATTCTGCCAAGCATACTTCTTTTCTTTTAATTAATTTAGAGTTTGTATAGTGACATTGTTCAGAAGCAATTTAGGATTTTAAGAATGATCTTAACAATTCTAGAGTTGTAGGTGGACTGGATAACAAAACAAAGATAGGAAAAAAGGAGATGATGTGAGAGGAGAAATTAATCATTGATTGTTGGGGAACAATCTAGCCCAAGTTATACGTGTTTGCTTTATGTACTCCATTTTCTGTTGATCTCTTCAGGCAAAGCAGCATCCATTGCTGACATGTGCATCACTCCAAAGGAGTTCTTCTCCCGTCTTGGTGACTTTGGCCAGTACTGTCCAGTCAGTCTGGCCAAAGATGGTGAGCTGGTGGACTGTGCTGGACAGATCAACCTGGACAATGCTGCAGAGTTCCGTGGTCGCTACTATAAGATGGAGAACCCTGAGAAGGTCAAGGAGTTCCTGGCCAGACCAGAACTCTATGTGCCACCTCAAGCTCCGAGGGCGTTACCTCCTCCAGAGCTGCTACCTAAGAGGAGAACAGCCATGGATGCTAAGAAGATGTTTCCTATGCAGATTGAGCTTCAGGGATACTGTCCTGTTACCTACCTGGATGGGAAGCTTAGGTGAGTGTCCTGCCATTCCTTAGCCCCAGTCGGATAAAAAATATTTTAAAGAAAAATTTGATTTTATGGCATGACACATTGCCTGTGATTTGATTTGAGTTTTTTTATTTATTGATCAAGTAAATGTTCCCCTGATTTTTACCCTCGTTCTTGCATGCATAATACATAATGATTAATAAATTATACAATTTATGGAGCATACTAAAATAAGCCTATTCAATTTGTTGGTATGTACTGCTATATTATCTTGGATCATCATGTTTTCGTTAAACTTAACTTTAATTCCCTCAAAAGATGGAATATCTTGTCAAACATTGTATTCTTTATCAGGCATATGTTTCATAGAGCTTGTTGTCAGTGATTTAGGACTAATAATGGTTGATTATCAGCTAATAGCAAATTTATTTGTGGAAATGACAAATATGATGCTCATAAAATGTTCACCAGCTCTCGGTTGTTTTATTGCATTGTATTTATTTTCATTGTTCAATATTTTTATTTTTGCATTCAGGTATGAAGCGATCCTTCCAGGCAACCCAGATCTTATTGTAGAGTACAGGGAAAGGATGTACTGCTTTGATTCTGAAGAAAAACTGCAGAAATTCATGAGGTATGTCACACCGTAAATACTTGATATTTTTCCTGAAATGATCAAACATTTGAAGGAAAAGAAAAGAGATAATATTGAAAAGTAACTTTAAGTTGTGTGATAGTAGATCATATCATGAATGTGAAGGTAAAGATTATGGTTATAATGATAAGGCTGATATTAAAGAAAATGATGAAGATGACGATGATCATGATGATGATATTGAAAATAATGACAATAACATTGAAGAAACTAATGAAGATGATGATGATGGAAATGATTATGATATGTTGATGGTGATTATAAATTGCTGTTTTAGATGATAATGATGGCGACTAAATTGCCAGTATGCCATACAATGAAAGATGATAGGTAAGGATTTAGCATGTCCTTAATTTCAAATGATCATAATGCATGAGTGAAATCATAATCTAATCTTATTATCCCTCCTCCTCAGGTATCCTGAACGTTACTACAACCTGAAGTTACCTCACAAGTTACCACCCAGGAAGGACCCTCTCCTAGTTACCTCACTGCCTATGTTAGGTTACATGGAACAAACAATCTCAACGGCCATCACCAAGGCTCTTACTGCAACAGGGTGCTTCAAACCAAAGTTCCCCTTCGTCTCACCCTCAAGATCAGCGTTGCTATATCTGGCATTCCATCTCAAAGGTGAGACTACCCTCCGGACTGTATTTGCATTTTGTCCATCTCTTTCATGCATGTATAGTGGTTTCTTAAATGATGTCTTTGCAAAGGAGGCATTTACAAACCATCGCATTTTGCTCTTTACTTAAAAATGCTTTTGTTTTACACATACTTTCTCATTATCTTTTGAATAGAAATCATATGAAACAGATGAACTCTTTTTTCCCGCAACATTTTGTGTAACCATGTGTGACTAGTATGGTGGAAGATAATGGGTGTGAAATATGGCAGACATCATCATAGAAGAACCCAATTTTATTGTTTTTATTCTATTTCATTATGATTATGTTCATCACCTTCTTCATCATTGTCGTCATAATTACCACCCACATAACCATTGCCACCACCATCATCATCGTCATGCCAATTATCATCGTCGCCATCATCATTATCCATATGATGATCATCATCATTCATGATCCACTTTCATCATCACCAACACTCAGTCTGTGTAATATTTCATTGTACTAATCTTTCTGTGTAATATTCATTGTACTAATCTTTCTGTTCATTGTTGTTTCCCTTCTCTACCCACCAGCATACAACCCCAAGAGCTCCGACTATGTCCGCAAGAAGTACCGCAAGAAACTGGACCAATTTGAGGAGCACTGTGAACTCATCCGTTACCTAGGCAACCAGATGGGACCACGATCCCGTAGTCCCGAAGAGCTTCCTATTGACTTTGATCACAAGATGCTTCTCTTTCTCAATCTTAAAGGAAGAGAGCCCACACCATCAACATTGGTCGCTATGTAAATGTTCACGTTTTGAAGGGACACATCTATGTGTATTCAGAGATGCTCAGATCCATGTACGTCTGCCAATAGGATTGATTCAAACAAGTTTAAAGCCTTTGAATGCAGATGTCCTGAAAATGGCTCAATCTCTACAATTGTTTGAATTGTAATTGCCTGTGAGGTGACATTTACACAGTGTCTAAAACTGAGTTGAAAGATACTGAAAAAAAGCTAGATATCATGAAAACAGCCTCAACTCGACACTTAAATTTGATCTGTTGCAGAATTACTTTTCTAGTATATATTTACATTTTCTTTTGATAAACTGAAGTTTAGAAAAGGTTTATGTTCTTTGAGCCATAGTCAAGCAAGATTTAAAGCTATTTAGAAAAAATGAGAAATTCTTGATAATAGTTTTCGCTGTATGCTTACTCAAACTTACAAGCAACATGACTTCTGCAGATTGTAACTACACCTTAACAGATTCGAAACTGATTTCTATTGTCTTTAAGATCTCTGGATTGAAAAATCATGTAGCTTACATTGGCTCTTGTCAATGTTTCATTTATGTTGCTATTTTATGTTATTTGCATCTACCACCGAAAAGGCATCTTCCAATGTAATAAAGGTGCACACTGCTCATTCTTACTCTGTAAACATACATGCAAGCTTGTACTTGTAACATCCATGACAGGATTATGGAAATTACCTAATAGATAAGAAATTTCAGGCAAAGGGATTATAATGTATTAGGTATTGCTTGAAGAGAATGACTGAAAGGTTTATTTTATGTTTAGTGCAAAGACTTTTTCATATTCTGCCACTGTGAAACATGGCTGTCTTGCAAAGGATATGCATCATATTTATTGAAGAAAAAAAAAAAAAATCTTTAATAGAGGTGCCTTTATTTCTCTTGGACAATTCATCCTATTATGTTATTACAAATTGAATAAAAGATTTATGATTCACATAAATTTTGACTAGCTATCATTCCGTCCTCATTTCCACCTTATACAAATGTGTGTGTCCATTTTCCATTATATGCAAAATTGTACCAACTGTTTTCACCACAAATGCAACTGCAATATACTTTTATTTCATCTTGTGCTTTTATTGAAGATTTCCATGAGAGGTGCCATAGATATACTGTGTATATGAACTTATTATTTTTTTGATATTCAATAATGAAATTGATACTGTGCAGCTTTTATTTATTATACTAGAAATTTCCAGGAGCTTGTTGCAGAAAGAGCTGTATTTAATTGCAACTGAAAGATTAAAGTGATTGGTTAACATTGGTTTGACTTTTAAAAAATCTGAGCTAGAAGGTCACACTTGTCACCTGTGTCTGTGATATGTTACAAAAATGAAGCCCAGAAAAAACTGTGTTCGAAAATAATTATTTAGTGCTTCAAAAATTGAATTATAAAGTGACCGGAAACACCATCTTAATTTCATCCCGAACACTTATGTGTACTATTTAGGCGTCTATAAGACGCCTATTTACAAAATCGGGGTTTGCCTTGTAGTTTTAGCTTTTCATTCTCAAAAATAGTTCTTTTCATGGTTTATTAGTTCTAATACATGCACTCGTACACATGTTTCATCTTGGTTTGAGAATTTTTTAAATCGGCTGCTCACAAAGTTAAACAATACCTGTAATGCACAAGTCCCAAATACATGGTTGTGATTGGGTGTCAGTCAAGTTGTGATTAATTACAACTCTTTCTGAAACAGGCCCCAAATTCTTGTCTATGATTCAAACAGATAGATAAAATCAAACATGTCAAGAAAATCTAAAATGGAAAGAGGTGGAGGTTATTTTATATGAATAAGATACAATTCTACTCAAAAAGCAACCTAAGCAAGCATCACTCTGTAATTGTATATTAGGATGTTTTATGTTTAAGACATATATTTCCTGAATAGACATACATGTACACTCCAATGTTGCCTACAATTATTTGTAAAGTGAATATTTCTTGTCACTTTGAACAGAGTTATTGATATATTTATCATTTTTGTATTTTAGATAATATGTATAATTGTAAATAACAGACATTATGGAATGTTATTCTATATTATAGAGTTAAAAAATTGTAATTCTGTGTCAAGAATTTCTTGTAAAGATATTTTGTATTTTGATGTGTTTTGTAAATATTTGAAATGACTATGTAAATTTGAATTATCACTTGTAATAAATTTCAAGACTCTAAATACTTTCACTAGTGTTATATTTTATTTACGATTATAAAGAATGTTCAAAATTAAAATGTTATTAACATAAAGTAGAAAAAGGGGGAAAATAACATTTACAAGTTACACATTTTGGACAATTCACAAAAATTTGTGAATATCAGACATGAAGGGCGAACTTAAACCAGGTAGCTGTGCAACACAATACTCATGCATTAAAATCCAATTATTTCACTGTAGGAAGTAAATTTGTAAAAGGCAAGCAATTAAAACCATATAATCAATATGTTTCAGGTTGTATACAATAATCTAACATGTGTCAAAGACTCTGAGGCTTTCTTACCTGCTCTGAAAAGATTGAGTGATTTCAAGCGTTGAAAACTTTTGTGTCGAGGTAAAACACACACAAGCAAAATCATCCAATTAAAAATAGGCTTGCATCTGGATTGAAGTCATTTTGTGTTGAGATATACATGTATGGACATGTATCCAATGATGTGGGACAGTTTGATTCACAGCCCGAAAAGAGGCCAGAACTGTGGACCCTGCCTTGACCAGTGATTATATAAAGTTTATCCATGAAATGCTTTGAATGTGATTGCAAGAATGAAAATGGGACGAATATACAACCTGAAACATAATGGCCCGAATTCACAAAGGTGGTTTTGAAAACCCATGGTTGAGTCCATGGTTTATGCAGATTTCCTGTATAAATTATGCATAATTCAGCGCGTATCTAGCGAGTGTATAAAATTTTTTGCCACATTGTGCCAAAGTGATGCCTGTTACCATGGTTAGATACGCTATTTGAAGAGTGGACTCATGAATAAAAACAGTGGACTCATGAATAAAATAGCGTATCTAACCATGGTAACAGTCGTGAATTTGGTTATGGAAGTGGTTATGGAAGTTATTTTTAATTTGAAAAAAAAATGGAATTTAAACATTCTGAATCATAGACTGCAGGAAAAATGGATGGTTCTTCTAAAAGGTTCGCTGAATTCGGACAATCACCACCTGAAACTACATGTAGTATCCCCTAAAAATATCAAAATCATTTATCGAGATTGACTTATCTAACAGAGTGGACAAAGTATTGCACTTTTTAATTTCTTTACTGCTATACCAAATAAATGTATAAATCTATAATAAAATCAACTTACAAGAATATAAAGATACCAATTTCTCATGATTAGCAAAACTATCCTCTATGCTAGAGAAAGAACACAGAAGGCTGTATCATGTTCCATACATTGTGCAAGCCTAATGTGAAGGTAACAGAGCTTGTGCTCAGCTTCACACCAATGTACCTTTAATCATAGAGCTATTACAGAAGGAGGACTGACTCTCGAGAACGCTTTGCCCCATGCGCGGCACCGCTAATCCCCTCATAGCAGGGTGGTTCATCACGGCACTTTCACACTTACAGGCGCAGGCTGCCCGTAAATCAGCCCTTATGCTTTAATGATTTGAATAAAACATTGAATTACATTATGTGGTATGTGTAAGATATCTACACAAGACTATTCATGGAGCTTGAGGGTCTGATGCAGAAAGGGTTGAAAATAATAAATACTAAACTAGTATTTATCTTTCTCTTTCCTTCAAACATAACATGTACTACAATTCAATACAATATAATATTCATAGCAGCAACTTAACAAGTAAAGACTATAGAGGGGGTATAGAAGGTAAACTGGTATGAGTCTGTTTCCTTTGCACCTTTCTATCACTATGAAGGGTATAGAGCATTACGTAATATGGGGGTTCTGTCTCTGTCATTCATCATGGGATGGTGAACCAACCAAGCATATATTTCTTTCAGAAACAAATACATCCAAATTGTGCTCCATTTTACCCAAGGTTTTGTTCCATAAAGCAGTACAAAAGCCATGCACGATGGGAGAGATGTTCTCTTGCTCAATGAGATTTGGGCTTTTTCCTGTTTAACATTAAGAGAGTGCATTCCTGGTTAGCGGAATGGTTTTCAAAGTGGGGGGGGGGGGGGCTGACCATACTAAATATCACTATCATATGGTCAAGTTTATGTTTTTGTACACGGTTTTGAAGCCCCCACAGCCCCCCCCCCCCCCCCCCGGTTCCGCGGCCCTTGCTTTACTGCAAATCAAATATTTGATAAATTATAAACTCTGCATCCATATGCTTGTGGATTTCAACTTTAGCCATGTCAGCTGCAGGAACCAATATGATCAAGAGGCTGACTTGGCAGCCAAGGACATACAAATGACTAAGTTATGAAAAGTCTCCCAGGTATAAATTACTTGAAAAAATACATGTGTGCTGGATGGCCAACTGACTAAAACAATTGGCACTTTTGAGCACTTTACAAACTCTACATGATTATAAACGTTGGTTATTATGTTGTGTGTGTATTACACATTAGCTTTTCCAATTTTTAAACAGGGTCTCATACTCACTGTGTGTATTACACTCATAATACGGAATGATATCATATCTTCATGGTTATATTTATATATTTACACAGTCTTTTATACACAAGAGATGTGTTTGGGGTTCATTCCTCTCCAGCTGGTAAAGCATCTTCTAACCTCTGGATGAATTTAACACGAATCTCCGTTTGATTGTCCCCTTTAAGTGTATCCTGGACGAACCTCACGCTCACATCCATTTGAACCTGATAGAAAAATACACATAACAGTCATAAGTTGTCCTTTATTAACTTCAAATGAAATACTATGAAAGATCTATCCCAGTTTTAACAATTTTGTTTAATACATGTAGCATCATCTAAAATCCAGGAAATATTGCAAATCGTAAGCAGGGAGGGCAATTACAACTGGCTATTTCCATCCTCTTTGGAAGTGCATTAAAATTGTAGCAAAGATCATTCTCATTCAGATGATAATTAATTTCCTCATTTTTTAAAAGGTGATCTACATATATGTACATGAGTTATAAGTTGAAAAAGCTTAAGAAAACCTCCAATGAAACAAAACATATTGAATCCCTTAATTTTTTTCTAATGAAACAACAACAATAATAAAAGAATCTCTTACATCTACATATACACATGGTACTTCAGTCAATGTTAATTAATCACAACCCTGTACATGTACAACACCTAAAAATAAACCAATCCTGCATTCCTCATACATCAACCCCTCTGTCATATGATAGATAATTCACTATATCTGGGCCCCGTCCTACAAAAAGTTACGACTGATCCAATCAGAAGTAACGCTATGGAAATCCATCAGTGTCATAATTTTTCATATAGGAAATTTGCAAAATGTCCTTTGTAAACAAAGGAGAAGACACCAAATTGTCAAGAAAACAATGAATTTATGGATATACATTCATATAGTCTAGACAGGTTTTTGAACATGCATTTTATATGTTGACTTTGCTGGCTTTCCATACTTTGCAATTGGTCGGATCAATCGCAACTCTTTGTAAGATGGGCCCCCTGAAGCACCTATAATGACATATGGATCTCAAAGCTTACCGTTTCCAAAGCACCCCTTATGACACCACACAGGACATTAGAGTAGTTTAGGTTACTATGATCATCTGGGAGTTCTACAAAGTCAGTCAAAGGATTATTATCCATCAGGAGAGAGAACTCATCACCAGCAGGACTCCAGTTACAAACACTCGGAGTCACTCCAAGAAACATGCGGAATCCAGACTTATCATTGAAAAAGAAAAGACAAAAAAGGAAATATTAATATATAATTCATTTACTCTCCCTATTACATGATGCACGTCATATTTATCTTTTGAAAGTTAAAGGGCCTGTGGAATGTAAACAAGCCGGATTACATATTTTATTTTTTTTGAAATACAAATGAAATAAATGAAACATAAATAAAAGTTGAGTCTACATAAGTTGAATAATCACATCCATGGTGAAGAAAATTTCAGACCAGATTACAAATGCTTTGCACGTGGGTAATGATTTTACTTCTCAAATGTACTTATCATTCCCGGTTGAGAGAGAAGAGCTTTCAAATATGTACGAAAACAAATTCTTCACAAAAGCAATTTTGTATTCATGTACATGTAGCAGTCATTAAAAAATGCATAGCAAATTGTGATGGGATACCAGGAAAATTATTTCCTGGCAAGTGGTATTTTTAAAGTCAAATTTTTATCTACATGTAAGTCTATCAGAGGTCTATTGTCTGAGAGCTTGAATTTATTTGAATGACAAAAAGAGAGATGAAGCACTAACATATCACAGCCAGCCAACCAAAGGGGGTAAAAATAATCCTTATTTTTTAATTATTCAAAGGGATGGTCCAGGCTGGAAATATTTCTCAATAAATATAGTAAAAATCACATACCAAAATGCAAATTTGATCAAAATGGGATAACAAATTTAACAAAGTTAGTGAATTTTAAAGATTTGCATTTTTCCAGTAAAACAGTTCTAGGAATGTCTTTGAATATTCATTAGGTGGGCTGATGATGTCATATCCCCACTTGTTCTTTTGTATTTTATTCTATAAAATTAGGTTTATTCAAAATTTTCTACCAAGAACTAAAACAATTGGATTGACAACTGATTAAGAAATAGGAAAGCCCACCTAATGAATATACATTATAATGTGCATACAACTGTTTTCACAAAATATTGATAAATTTTATAATTCAATAACTTTGTTATTTGTTATCCGATTTTGATGAAATTTTCAGCATTTTGCTTCGTGAATTTTCTCTATGTATTTAGATATTCAACCTGGACCATCCCTTTAAGACAAGGTTGAGATTCTTGCAGATAGATTTTCATACGAATGAAGACTACATATCAAAACAGGGCCAATGACATGCTGTTTCACAACATGATGCATCATCCAATTTTGATGTCTGACACCATTTTCCTTTATTTTCTACAATCAAACCAACTTCTTCTACAAAGAGAATTAAATATCTGGTTGTCAGGCCTATCAATTATTAACATGTATCGAGACCAAACGTACATTTTAATGTAATCACCAGTACTATTAAACTCAGGATGCCCAGTCTGACCTACAGGAAGTATGTCTTTCAGATGGAAATAGGTTTATATCCAGGTATGTGTCTAATTCCCTGAAACATTAATCTCTGCATGTATTGGTATTTTATACTGTGTAGGCCTACAATCTACAATTGAAAAAATGTTTTTGTGGTCTTAGTACAAACGAGGACAATAACCAACGTTGAACAGCAAAATGAAAAATAACCTGGATGCAATTTTACTACATATTCTATTTTCTATTATTGTGTTATTGTAGATATCATTTGTTTCATAGCTTTTTATTATGTTATTACATGTACATGTAGTTCATGGAAAGCTCACAGGAAATAAGTTAAAAAGCAATCATTCCTTAATCAACCAATGATACAATATAACTTCACTTGGCAATGAGTATAGTAAATTTATTAAATGCTCATTAGATTGCAAATATTTATTCTTCTTTGTTTTTATGGGGTATTGAAAAGTTCATCCTGACAATAGACCAGTTCGAGGTTACATCATGGGCAACATTAGTTAAATAACCTTTCATTTCTTTTATCATGATAGACAGATTTCAAAGCAAGTAATTAAGCATGCCTTACAGAGCAGGATGCAGAAATTGCATAGACCAGGGCCAGATGATATACTGACAATTAAGCCTTCATGAAATCAGTGTTTACTGCAACTACTGGAATTTCTCTCTAATAAGCCAGTTCGGAGTTCCATTCTGCACATGATCTGGGGCCGTTTCATAAAGGACTTGCAACTGTTGTAACTTTGTCATTATGGCAACTACCATAGAAACCTTGATTCTGTTCCTTCTGGACTTCAGTTCATTGGCATTTCTTTTCAGCACTGCCCTTGCAGTCTGAACTTACATGTAGGTCATTTGAGTTTAATTATATTCAGTTTTCATTCATCCTTCTCCAGATTGGATTCTTTTCCTCTGATTCTCTTTTGTCATCTTCATTCCTTCTCTATTCAGGTGTTCCACTCATTCCACCCCTCACTTAATAGTTTCTAATGCCATTATTACATAATCACCCAGACATCATTTATCCCCTTCATCTTATTCCTCATTGGTTTATATTATGAATTAGATTACTACATCTCAGTTGGGTTCTGCTATTTTCTTAAATTTCATTGGTAAGATTTAAGTTAGTTTAAATAGTGTTAAATAATGTTATGTTTCTGTCGCAACAATTTTGATGTGGGGCCGAGGAAGGCCAAAGGTATAAATAGAGAGTTTTTTAATGAATGCACAGACACAGATGCACAGATATGACACTACAGATCCGGTCTCTTTGTTAGTTATTCTCTGTTCCTGATATGTTGTGTTTGCAGTTAAGTTCCTGAATAATGCTGTTGCTTTAAAACTGATTATTTTATTCTCAAGTAGGTGTTTAGTTTTCAACCCTACAGTAGAAATGACCTTCTTCTGATCATGTGCAGAATGGAACTCCGAACTGGCTTATTACAGAGAAATGCCAGTAGTTGCAGTAAACACTGATTTCATGAGAAAGTCTGTAAAACCAGGTTTAATTGTCAGTATATCGAGGATCTAGATCTGGTACAGTTACATGAACTGAACTTTGTGAAATCTTGAAATCTACGCTGAAAAATGTTCACACTGAAGATCACCAACACAGATAGGCACACGTGGGACAGTGTATTATTATTGCTGGAGTAAACACCAGACAGAAGTGACCGAATTTGTGCATATTTCTCAGCAAGTACACAATTTCTTCCAGAATCCTTTGGCACATATTTTTTATTTGTACAGACAGACACTTGGGTGGTCATTATATTAGATTCTGTAAAAAGTCATTTTGAGATCGTTACTGGAACTGGAATTTATCTTGTTTTCAATAAAAGCAGAAAATGAAGTTTTCCTGAGGGTTTGATCAACAGCCACCAAAGAACAACAGAGTGAAGGATTTTGTGACATGACATGTGATATGCTGTCCAAGATGTCAATAAATCAAAAGAAAATTTCTCAGAATATGGACAATGATTTGATAAATAATCAGGAACATGACATGATTCCAAGAAAAACACCATTATTATAAACAATAAAAAAGCAATTTGCTTAATTCATTATGCAACAGATTGGGAAGCTGCCAAATATGATGTTTTAAAAATCAAAGAATATATTTAAAAAAATCAGTTATTTTCTGATCAATGGATATTTACCATTGCAACAAACCATCATTAATGTAATCCTCTTGTTTTTTGTTTTTAAATCAAAACCATCTTGATGTCAAATTCACCTTCACATCCATGTTTCAATAGTAAATTTTAATTTGTCTTGTCTATTTCCAAGTTTCTTACAAAACAACATCTCAAATATCTTTGATTTTTATACATTGGTAATCCATACATGTACTTTACCTTGGCAATGATATCTGCTGTTTCTCTGAAATCATTACATCTACCAATACCGGACCGTGCTAAGAAATCCTCCACAAGACGAATGCCGATGTTATAACCCCTACACAAATAAAAGAATTTATGGTTTACGCATGAATAAGATGATGAATAAGTGAAGCCTCAAAATGTACAGCTATTGCATGACCAGCATCAATTGTCAATAATTTCTTGAAATGCTGTTTACACTTCATGTCAAATTTCAAAATGATGTATTCTAAAATCATGTTTTGTTATTCTTGCTCTTCTCATTCCAGTATGACATCTCTCAATAATTAAATAAAGTGTAATTAACTAATTATTGATATTAATAATTCACTTCTTTTAATCTAATACCATAAAAATGTAATGTCAAAAATGGAAATATGATTGCCTACATGTATTTTCTAAAACAAATATGAAATTATGAAATGCACTTGAAGTATTCAACTGGTAAGGTTTTTTGAGCAAATTTCTGTTTTCCAAACTATGTATTTACAGACAAAATACATTTCTCCCACCCCACGCCATTGAGTATTCTGTTGAGAAAACTCATCATTTACAAGGTTATGAACAAAATAGCAGGGAAAAGTATGGAATATAGTTTCACTAATCTTACATTTTATCAAGCTGTTTGTTGACTTCCTCATCGCTCTCGTAGTCTTTTACAAGTTGGGCCACAAGGGCGCCATACGTGAGAGTAAACAGCTCTTGACTCTAGGGACAGAATTGAAGATCAAAACTCAAGTTAACCCCAACAACAAATCATTCAAAATAAGTAAAGATCTTAAAATTCCAATATTTCACAAGCAAGGAAACTTTTCTAAGTGTGAATGTGTACTACAGCACAAATGAGGGAAAAATAAATTAAAAAGAGCAGTTTATATCTCCTGGAAAACCAATAGGGGCTGGGCATTAAGCAAGGTCAATCAAAAGGGCAAAATGGCATCCACAACCATGGATTGTTCATTGATTGACTGTAACTTAAGCCATGTAGAAAGATGTAAAGCAAAAATGTTCAAATATTCTTAAAAATATATTTTTTAACATCAAAGTTGTGACAAAAATGTGGCCTCTGACTGTGTGTATGGACATAAGTTGAGATAACTATTTAATAGTAATACAGATAATAAAATAGCCTATAATTTTATTTCTGTGAAGAAATTAAAATGTTTTTTTTTTGAGAGGAAGAGTAAATTTTAGTACTTGGTAACATTGACATTGCAATATAAATGTGGTGAATTAGTGTGTTATCATTCAAGTGGGTCTGTATATTACAACTTTCAAGAATTCAATGTTCAGAATGTTCAGAACAACAATTCAGAATGTTGCACTATGGTTAGGGAACCTGGCCAAAGTAGACTTGAGGTGGGGCTATTAAAGGAATGGTCCAGGCTGGGGATATTCATATCTCAATAAATAGAGTAAAATTCACAAATAAAAATGCTGAAAATTTGATCAAAGTCGGATAACAAATACTGATTGAATTATAAAGATTTGCATTATTCCGATGAAACATGTCTTTATGAATATTCATTAGGTTGGCTCACTCATTCAATGAACAAGGTTTATATGATATGGGTGGGCTGATGATATCATATCCCCACTTGTTCTTTTGTATTATGAAATTAGGTTTATTCAACATTTTTCTACCAAGAACTAAAACTGATGTATGCATCAGTTATTTACTGCCGCAACTTATTTCATCATTATGGAGACGCATCATCTACACATGCATGAAAAAATTAAACATTTTATGATTTCATGTAATAACATAAGAAAAAGGAAAGTGGAGATGTGATATCATCAGCCCACCAAATGAATATTCATGACAATGTGCATATAACTTTTCTAAAAATATTGATAAACTTCACAATTAAATTATTTGTTATCCAATTTTGATGAAAATTTCAGCATTTTGCTCTGTGAATTGTACTCTTTTTAGATAGATCTATATTTTCAGCCCAGACCATCCCTTTATTTTAAGGCTGCTGGTTTGTATGCCCTTTAATCTTGAAGAACACACAGTTTTACAAGTGGGAAGTATGCTAAAAAGGAGGAGCCTAATAAGTAAAACACAGTGAGAAAAGAAGTAGGCCTAGCTCACCCATGGGTTCAAAGCATCTCGCGTGCGAAGGAATATCAGTCGTATGCACGCGACACACACGACGCAGTTCAACTTTGCTGGGCTTTTGCCCACATAAGATATAAGTTAAAATTTTATGTATCACATTCTGCTATGACACTTACCGAATCATTTAGATCCTTCTGTGACTTCTCCTTGAAGTTTCTTTCTAAAAATATGTATATTTTCTTGATCTTTAGTGAAGATTTCACGGAGATAGAAATCAGTCAGCGTTGATATCAATTTTCTCCTGAAGAGGGCGCGCGATTTATATTCATATCAAAGACAGGACAAGGGAAAGAATAGGCACCTACACTATTTTACACGCATATCGACGCAAGGCATTACGCAAAGTCCGTGAAGTGTCCAATCTTTTCATTGTATAGACTTTGGTATACCGTATACGTATTATTGACGTTCGTCAAAGCTTGTACTGCTGGTTTCTTTCCAGGCAGTAGAGGCGCACGGCCAATATGGGAGACTCTCTCCAATAAGGGAGACAATCTCCCATATTGGAAACTTGCTTTGCAAAAGAACAA
Source organism: Lytechinus variegatus (assembly GCF_018143015.1). Lineage (NCBI taxonomy): Eukaryota > Metazoa > Echinodermata > Echinoidea > Temnopleuroida > Toxopneustidae > Lytechinus > Lytechinus variegatus. Next base: position 17,022,593 of record NC_054743.1, on the reverse strand, counting down.
AAGAAACAACACCAACAAAAGTATGATTTTTTCCACCCAAACTTTTGTCCCACTGAGGTCAGAAGCCCATTTGTTTTGTGTGTGGATGACAACAAAAATCCTTACAAAAACAAAAGTAGACGGTGAATTTTTAAAGTAGACGGTGAAAAGGGGTAATATTTCATGAGGAATCTGCTTATCACATTTTTATTTGCCGCCAAGGTAATCCTTTTTAAGCAAATGTAAACAAAGAAAATTGGTCTCCAAAACTGGAGACTGTCTCTGAAATTGGATACCAAAATTCTTTATGAAAGTCTCTGATATTGGAGATAATCTCTCTCATGGGAGACAGTCTCCAATATTGGCCGTGCGCCTCTACTGCCAGGCACATATGTTATTTTCATTTTTTTTATCAGTCATCTTTTTAAATTAATTGCAAATAAGTGTTATCATCACCAATAATAATCTTTAATTATGTTTTTGAAGGTATTTCATTCATTGGTGCCCATAATTAGTAAATTAATCATAAGGATTGCGCATTCAAAGAATTTAGATACAGTTATAAAATTACCGAGGAGCTGAATCAAGGTTGTGAAATTATTAGCGCCACCAACGGCCTTCCTTGTATTTCCGTGGAAGAGACAAGCGAAGTAACTTTCGAGGCCGAGGTAAGCGAAATTTCCTTTTTTTTAATGATTATTATTTTATTATTATTTTCATATTTAATAAACTATTGCTACTCACCGGTAAGACTCAGAGCCCCGGTGCGTAGCGAGAAGGAGTTTCGGCAAATATTACTTCAGCAACTAGCAATGAAGCGATGTTTGCCGACTACTTCGAAATCCAGGGTCATGAGGGTCAAACACGTTCTATTGTACGAGGTTAGTACATAACCTCGTAAAATGTGTGAGTGGGCCTAGCTAGGCCCTAGATCTACAAAATGGATAAAAATCATGAAAATGTTTTTCACTTTTTTCAGATGGGCTTAAATTAGGGAGAAAAAACCCAACGAGATTTAGTCTACTTCAGATTTACTCACAATTTTACGAGGGTCTGTTGCTCTACTGCTTTGTCTCGACATGTCGGTTCAGGAAAAAAAAACTGCGTTAAGCTTTCAGTTTGTTGATGAAGGTGAAGTCCAGATCCAGTCAATAAAGGCGTCAGTAGGCCGTACACACTATCCTATTCCTACGAATGGGACTGAAGTGAAGATAAAAATTGGATCACAGAAAATAGTATAACTCCGGAGACGTTGGGTTATATGATAAAGTCATATGTGATATATCATGAATTATAAAAATGTGTTGTTCAATTCTCCTTGAAAAATGAATACTAGATATGGTATAAAACTGATTATTTTTCTAGAATTCCCCTCTGGCTCTGCCTCTGGACTGAATGAAATTGGACAGTACTCGCATACCGCGCGCTCGGCCGGCGCGCGCACACACAGTAGTAGCTAGCGCTAGGCGAGGCATGCAGCGCGCACGAATTAAATCGTATCATAGATCATCCAAACCCGTCGTCGTCGTGTCGGCAGCTTCCTGCTTGAATCGAGTCTGATAATCAGGAATCATGGAGTTCATAAATATCCCTCGATGGTCAGCCAAAGACGTAGCGGACTGGATGAAAGGTAAGATTTTTTTGCTTCATTTAAAACTGTTAAATTAACAGAGAACCTGATCAGTTACATTGCTAACCGCAGTGACTTCAGTCAGGCCCAGCTCTTTAGACTTTATCGGAGGTTGCAGATTATCCATGCCGACGGATCGGGGGAGATAGTGAAGCGTGACCCTCTCCGTGTACTGATGCGCCATGAATTGAAAACTGGTCTTGACCACTCATCCAATGAACAAGTTTATGATATAACCTTGTTCTCACTTACATTTCCATGTGTGGCAAAATAAGGGTGGCAATGTTTGGCTTATTTTCTCTTTTTCTTTGGGGCGAATCACCGAATGCTTGATTTTTTTGCACTGACAATTTCCATCACACCTATTATTCATACAACTTGACCCTTATTTAAATTTGATTCTTTAAATCATTTTTTTCTTAAATTTAAAAATAGAGATCAAAAAATGAAAATTTTCTTCACATATTACTTTCCACCAATAGAGGGCGTACAAAAAATATGCCCCAAATTCAAGTTTTTGAGTGCTCTAGTGAATACAAAAATTATTCCCAAGTTACTAATGAAAAATAGATTTCAACTGTATGGAAATTAGTAATTTTGGTCACAAAAGTGATATTTTAATGATTTTTTAAGTGTGTGCTCTGTACAACATTGGCATACCATAGTCCTACCTGTAGATTCCCCACAGGCAGGGTGGTAGCAGTGAACAAGTGGTCTTGACCAGGGGCCCGTTGCAGAGAGAGAGAGTTGCGATCAAAATCAAACGCAACTCAAAATATCTTTCTCAACTTGATTTTCAGCCAATGAAGCACCTGTATTCGGGACTTGCGCTTAAATTTTTGACTTGCGTTCAAACGCAACTCTTTCTGCAACAGGCCCCTGGGGCTGGGGGTCGTTTCATAAAGCTGTTCGTGAGTTAAATAAGAGCGACTTTAAGTTCAAGAATGGCTGGTGAACTCTTAGATGCTAAAGTTGAACCATCGCCAATTCAAAATATCATTTACCACAAGAAATAATCACCAGTCGTTCTTAAAGTTGCTCTTAATTTACGAACAGCTTTTGTGTTTCACAAAGCTATTTGTAAGTTGAGAGCAACTTTAACGACTGGTGATCCTTTCTTGTGTTATTACACCGAAAGGTTCATTGGCGATGCTTTAGTGAGTAATAAATGTTCACCAGTCATTCTTAAAGTTTAATAAAGTCACTCTTAACTTACGAATAGCTTTATGAAACAGCCCCCTGGTGATCGACTTGGCCTTGAAATAGTCTTTGAAGTAAGGAGGAGGCAGCGTAGCTCAGTTGGTTAGAGTGCCTGTTCCAGATAAGATAAGATCTCTACATGTGTGGGTTCAACTACCGCAGCATGCCGGAAGACGTCTAACAAAAAAAACTGATGCTAGCATTGTGTGTTAGCGTGCCTCAGTGCTGTGTTCAGTGCGGGTGTGAATGCAGTTGGAAAACACTCAGTCCATCGTAAAGGACGCAAATTTAGGTCCTGTGCATAGGAGAGTCACAACTTATCCACGTTAAAACCAATACACTATTCATCAAAGAGTAGGGTGTTCACCTGGTGTATTTCACCTGTACCAGTCCCCTGTACTACAATACTGCAAGAATCTTCAGAATTGAAGGAGGCAGTCAGTGTAGCTTGAAGAAGAACTTGAAGAACTATGAAATGCATTAGCACTAAAACTAAAGCAAATATCTGTACAGAGCTTGTAGCATTAAAAAAAATGGATACACTCCTTTGTCAATAGACCAGGTTATTTTAGAGGTCATCATTCATGCTGGGATTATTTGAGGCGGCGCTTCTCTTGTCTAATCTCTGCCTCTGGGCCGGGGTGCCTTCTTTTTCCAATCATGATCAGGATCAGCTGCCCATTGAAGAGAGAGTTGCATTGAAATTAATACTCAGATGCTTTTGATTGGTTGAACATCAATCAAGTTGTGTCTTATGGCAACTCTTTCTGCAACAGGACCCCTGATGTGTTTATAATATAGGTCTAACGTTAGATCGATTCGTGTTTGGTGAATCTGAATGACGGAAAAAGGATGGAAAAAAATTGAAGAAACACAGCAGTTACGGGATCATGTTAATTTAAAATTTGTTGTCCTATGTGAGAATGAAACCATGCAAAAGTTAGCTTACAAGTGTGAAAGCAAACAAGAAAAAAAAATACATGCAGTAACATCAATTAAAGTCAAAGTAAAATTGGACACACAATATGAAAGTTATAAGCATTTGAATATTCAGATCACTAATCCCATTAGCAACTGCAAACAAGATCTGTGATGTCACATTAAAAAAAATTATCATTTGATTGTAACCAAAGAATTCGTGTATTATTTTGCTGTACATGAACCTTGATTATGATTGGCTGCTGAGCCCTGTTACCATGGTAGTTGCCATTATGATAAATTTACAACAGTTGCAAGTCCTTTATGAAATGGGTCCCTGATCTTGTGGCAGACAACCAAACAGAGAAAACTTGAGTGTAGTATGGACATTTTTGGAAGTTTCATAAGTGACTTTGCCGGAGGGGGGGGGGGGATTACATACATTGTAGCATTAATTAGTGAACTCAGTATTCAAATGCTCATTGCTTTCTTCATTCAACAATCTTCCTCAAATTTTCATTGATTTGTTTCTTTGAATTTATTTTTCATCTGAATTCAACTGGATTTTAGGTTTTGGCAAAATGTGTATTTATTTTATTCCCTTAAAATTGTCTTCTTTTTTGAGGGGGTTGGGCACACAATAAATAATCTCTTGAAAAGACATAGTATACATACCTGCATTTAAAAATGCTGTTTTTTACAATTTTTTTTTTTTTGGGGGGGAGACAGTCCTCACTTCCCACTATATGGTAGGCAGAAAAAGTGCAGTTCAATTCGTTTCGTGTATTTTGGGAAATCCTCAGGCATTCAGGTGAAAGCCAACTAAGTTCATGTATATGTAAGTAAAAAAAGAATAGATTTATGTGCACTTTATCACAATATGCTGAGATGATAATCAAGTACATGACTAAAAGAGAGTCATTATTATCCATTTTTTAGGAGCTCCATTAAACTTCCTTATTCCTATCCCCAACTTTCACAACTCTGCTTTTCTTGAGTTTTCCTTATTGTCAGTGGATTTAATAAACATAATGTACATGTAGGGTGGTTGTTATGTAGAAGAGTTCAGAAAAGAAAGAAAAAAATATTCGAAGAAGAATATTTGAAGGAGAATGAAGAGTTTAATTGAGGGGGGAAAAGAGACTTGGGATTGGTGTGGGATGAGAATGGGAATGAAACTTTATCTCTAGAATTTTAATTTGACTGTGCTATCTGGAATCACTTTCAAATCTGTGTATTATTTGTTTCTATATCTGGCACAGTGGTAGATCCAGCATTTGATTTCTCAAGGGGGGGGGGTGGGTGGGGCAGATTATTTTTTCTTCATTTTTTGGGCAACATTGTTTGGCCATGGAACGTATGGTGTCGTCCATTATTTGGCCAAGGAAAACAAATATGGGGGAAAATAATTTTTCTGACACCCCCCCAAAAAAAGTTGAGATAACCCCCCACCCCCAAAGCTATAACTCTTCACTGGTCTGGAAAGCATTTTATATGTCAAGAAAATGTTACATTATGTTAATAATGCTTTGATTGCCAGAGAAACTTTTAATTGATTTTATTTCTTTGAGACTTGAGAATTGTCACTCAGTCTCTCTTGTGTGTTTGTACATGTATGTGTGTGTATGGTACTAATATGCGTAGAACCGTAGAATAAGATTGATTGGGTTAGAAATATCTTACTGAACAAAGGATATCCTTTAATGAAGATCTTCCTCTCTATTGCTGAACTGTGGATTACCTTCAAACAACTGTGTGCAGTCTCTTTGATCATATGATCTTAGTGCATATTGATTAATGAAGGTATACCAGCCAGCCCCATAGTATCATGCTCATATGATGTTTTATACATGTATTGTTTGTTTTCCATTGTAACACCAGCTGTATTACATGTACATTAAAGCAGGTGTCCTATATAAATACACTACTTTATTACTGAAGTTTGACTTCCATTTTGTTTTAATTTCGTTATTAAAAGAAAAGTCCACCCCAACAAAAACTTGATTTGAATAAAAAGAGAAAAATTCAACAAGCATAACACTGAAAATTTCGTCAAAATTGGATGTAAACTAAGAAAGTTATGACATTTTAAAGTTTCACTTCATTTCACAAAAACAGTTATATGAACGAGCCAGCTACATCCAAATGAGAGAGTCGATGATGTCATTCACTCACTTTTTCTTTTGTTTTTTATTGTTTGAAATATGAAATATTTTGATTTTCTCGTCATTGTCATGTGAAATAAAGTTTCATTCCTACCTGAACATGTGGAATTCCATTATTCTAACATTTTGTGCTTCAGGCAAGGAGGTCCTAATCGTCAAATTCGTAAAAATTGAAATATTGTATAATTCAAACAATAAAAAACAAAAGAAATAGTGAGTGAGTGACATCATTGACTCTCTCATTTGGATGTAACTGGCTCGTTCATATAACTATTTTGTTAAAAATAAGCGAAACTTTGAAATGTCATAACTTTCTTATTTTACATCCGATTTTGATGAAATCTTCAGCATTGTGCTTGTCTGATTTTTCCCTATTGATTCAAATAAACATTTTTCTGAGGTGGACTTGACCTTTAAAATGAAATAAACTTTATAATATACATGTAGATATGACTAACAACTCTGAATAGGCTATTAAAATAAAGTATATTGAGTAACTTTTATACACTTCGAAGACTGAGGAGTGATAGGTACTGTTCTCATTACAAACCCCCAAAATAGTTTACTGGAAATCGATTTAGGAAACCAGTTTGGTAGATCGCTTTGCTAGCGTTCCCATTTGATCACCCGAAAGTGGTATTCAAAACCACTTCATGGAAAGCGATCTTGTTTGGGTACATGTATGGGTACACTCTCAATTTCGCGCAAACTTTGAAACCGCAGCTCGTAGGCATTCTCCACACGCCCCAGTGCGAATATCGCTTCCCGAAGAACGGTTGTGTCCACACACTAAAACCAGTTTAACGAGGCAAAGTGAACTTGAAAACTACATCGCGAGGTGGTTTTCTGAAACCAGTATCGAAGAACGCTACCAAGACCGCTTTGACCATTCTCATTACACGCTATTTAGTTTCCACATTAAAAGTAGTTTCCATTAAACTAGTTTTAGGATGGTAGTGAGAATGATGTCATATTTTCTGAAAGTGAAACTATACTGAAAGATGATACCATGTAAAATGTAGGCCTACACAATAAATCATGAAACTCTTAAAGTGTAGCAACCTGTACAGACTTTCACATCCTGTAAAGTGTATGTTCATGCAAATGTATCAAAAGTATAGATTTAACTGGATGCTGAAACATTACTTAAAAAGACTTTCACATCCTGTAAAGTGTATGTACATGCAAATGTATCAAAAGTAAAGATTTAACTGGATGCTAAAACATTACTTAAAGGTCAAGTCCACCACAGGAAAATGTTGATTTTAGTAAATAGAGAAAAATCAAGGTAGCATAACGCTGAAAATTTCATCAAAATGTGATGTAAAATAAGAAAGTTATGAAATTTTAAAGTTTCGCTTATTTTTCAAAAGACAGTGATATGCACAACTCATTGATATGCAAATGAGTCAGTCAATGATGTTCATCACTCACTATTTCTTTTGTTTTTCTATTGTTTTGAATTATACAATATTTCCTTTTTTTACAGATTTGACAATAAGGACCAACTTTACTGAACCATATACATGTACATGTACATGTAGTTCCATACAGTATGTTCAGGGAGGAATTATCATTGTTTCACTTGACAATGAGGAGAAAATTAGAATATTTCATATAATAAAATACAAAAGAAATGGTGAGTGGATGACATCATCAGGCCCTTCATATGCATACCAACTACGATGTGCTTATAACTGTTTTGTGAGATTAAGGGAAACTCTAAAATGTCATAACTTTCTAATATTTTACATCCGATTTTGATGAAATTTTCAGTGTTATGCTTATTGGATTTTCTCCTTTATTCAAATAAAGTTTTTATTGGGATGGACTTGTCCTTTTAATAAATGTACCAATTGGTTGGGTGGGTAGTAGTGTGAACATATGATTAAAGCAGCTATTAGATTGCTAGATTTGTTTCTTCAAAGTTATTGGAAAGTTGGCTACTTGTGTAAATAAACAAAGTGGAAATGTTCTGCTTGGAGTTGGTCCAATAAACAATTCAAAAAGAAATAAAAACTCCGTAATGAAAAGTATTTCACGAATTTTCGCCCATGGGGCTTTGTCAAGTGATTCATTGATTAAGATCAATTTTGAAAATGCGTCATGATCAACAACAGTAAAGCGTGCATTCTCTCAAGGAGCGCTCCTTGATGTAGGCGCACCCGACAGAAGGGCACTCGTACGTAACAAAGAAAGGGAAGGAGGCAAGGAAATAAAGGAGAAGGGATCAGATAATAAACGAAAGAAATGAAAAGAAAAGGAAAAACGGGAAAGCAGAAACAAGAGAGAAAAGAAGCATTAGGTAAAAAGCAAACATAAGAGGAACAGAGAGTAGAATGAACAGAAAATGGATAAAATAGAGAGAGAGAAGGGGGAAGAGGAGAGAGATTAACTACTTGTGTACATGTACATGTAGGGCCATGAACCTACTAAATGGTAGGGTCTATAAAATGTTCAGTTGTTCAATGAATCGTGGACCTACTACTTGAATAGTGCATTGATTGATACAATGATGAGGAAATACTCTGCAGATAACCCGCCTGTAGATGTATGTCAGGAACTTTTTATTCCCAATCAGGTTCAGCTAGTGCCGTTCAGCTTGATTTTTGATTTTTATTCAGTAGCAGTAGAACTGGGGGTAACCAGGTATCTATCGAGCCGTTGACTGAATAGTACAATACACATTTAAAAAAGAGAATGATGAAGGCACATCCAATAAAAACAGTATATTATAACACCAACATTTTTTTATATCTGGAAATGCATATTGGATTGGGATTCTGTAAGTACATTGTACTGTAACTAGTGTTTACAACTTTACACATTAGAGAGTAGAGATCTGTGCCATGCTAAGTAACACTGTGAAGGGTAGGTAATTGTTTTTTAATGTCAAATGCTTTCTCTTTATTGATATTGACAAAGAAAACAGGTAACACATTGCAAGAACTTATGTTTGAATGAGGTCTTTAGAACAGCAGATGAGTTTGCTCTCAGTGTTTATGTGTTTAATCATTATCATTCGCATGCTTTTAACTTGCATGACTGGCATCCATAAACAAAGTTGTAGTTTGTTTTTAGGGTATGATAAGTTTATCAGCCAAATAATACATCTTGAGAAGACCACACATCTTTGATTACTGCCGATTGATAGAATTATCCAAAGAATGAATATGATTGTGTGTGACAATTCCAATTCCACAAACTACAAAAACATATTACACATATTAAGTAGTAGACTCCAAATTAAAATGATGACTACTGTCATACTTATCACTGTTTCATTGAGAACTTGACTTGAAAAGACTGGCGCTCTGTCACAGTACTTACAAACATTTGACTCTCCTTTCATAAACCTATCCTCCAATTAGCCGCCTAAGAGTAATGCGGATAATTCAATAAAAATTGCATTCACAAACTCCGAAAATAAGCCGCATTATTTTTACGAGCGCCCGTCCTGAAAAAGGCGGATAATCGTCATGACAACTGGACACGCCCCCTCCGATGCGGTTGTGTTGGAAAAGGGTGACCTTGTGACCGCACCATGGCAATTATCCGCATTATTTGGAAATGCGTTCATAAACTCAAAATCTTGTCCCGATGCTGCTATTATGCGGATAATAGCAGCATCAAAATAATGCGGATAACTCTGGCCCTCCTCCAATTTTACGACCAAATTATGCTGCTATTAGCCGCATAATTGGGTTTATGAAAGGGGTATTACATCCTGTTAATTTGAAGAAGAAAAGAAAGAAAAAATAAGCGAAATTCAAACAGCTGACAATATTTTTAGTCAGTAATGTGAGAAAGAGATTAACTTTATTGTAATCACAAAACACTGATATGCAGAGCAGATTGGTACACAGAGAAAGCAACACCAATTCAACAACAAGAACCCTCTTAAAAAACAAATTCTATCTATTCCATCACCAATAAAATGACAATTTTTTAGAACATGTAGACTATAAAATGAGGTACAAATACAGTGTGGTGAAGAAAACATCCACAGGCCAATTAAATGGTCACTAATTTCTAGGAGGACTATATTTTCTTCATCTCAGTCGCAAGAAGTTTGTCTAGGAACTCTTTCTGACCCTCAAACCTGATCTAGATTATGAAAGACTTGTGCCTGGAAAACAAACTTAATCTGGTTATTCTAAGCGTTCTCAAACCGAGACGGGTGGAAAGAAACTCATTTCCGTTCTTAGGGTCCGTCTATATTTGGCACTTTTTAATTACTCCCTTCAATATGCCATCCAAGTTTTCTTGAAACACAGAATAATTAATTAATGATTAAGATATCCTCTTTTAAACAAAAATTAGGTCATTTGTTCATGGTGAGTGACTACAGATTTGTTAATCATTTCATGGGTGATGTTAATATGCGAATGCACTTATGTACTACTAGTATGTACTTTGCATAATCATATCCCATTTGCTCTACCCTACATACAATAGGCTAAAAATAAAACAACCTGTATATGATACTTTTTATCATTTGTTTGATGTCTTCTTGTTTGGATTGCCACCTTGAAAAAGAGGAAGTATGAAAAACAATTCAAGTATATATATATTCCATACTTCCCGTCTTCCTTCCATTCACCTTGTACTGTATTTTTTTGATCAAGTGTAATAAATTCATGTATATTGGCTGTATGTAGCTTTCAACAGTCAAGAACAAGTTTAGATATTGGACATTTATTGTGGTATTGGTACTTTGGTTTTGATTATCATTTATTGCATCTGTGCACTGAAAATTTCATTAATTATATAAGTATTCTCAGTTCCCCTTAATAGGCATTTTGTTTTATTTTTTAAGATAAAACTTGTGGATAGTTTTTATTTGTCATTACATGTATGAATAAATTTAACATTTCATGCTGTAATACAGTGACATACTATAGAGGCACTTTGTCTTGATTCATAAAAGAGACATTTAAATTATGTGCAAACAAATTAAAGTGACAATTTCTACTACAGTATACAGGTGTACATGTACATGTAGGCCTACATACTGTTTGTTCTATATTAAAAAAACATTCATTCCTCATGAAACTGAACCTGAATCTATAACACTAGTACACTGTAGGTAAAATAGTTTTGCATTCACTAGCAATTACGTAGCATATTTAATCTCTATCTCCATGGTTAGACAGCCATAACTGAATAGGGTGTGATGCAGATAATTACTTTCTATGAATTAATGAACAGTAGTTAAAGGGACTATCTACACAAGTCCTTGCAATGTGAAAAAAGTGTGACGAAGTGGTAATTGCCATAACATCAGTTCTTTTTCGTTAGACCTCCAAGATGTGGTCCACTCTCTACAGTTGTGATAACTTATGTCTTTATTTTTTAAATTTTATACTCAAGCATGATAAGTCCCTCAGGGGGGGGAGGGATTCAAATATATTGCTGTACACACGTGTGATTAAAAAAATGCATTAAAAGAAGCGTTTTTTCAGTTATGGACGCGGGTCGTGCGTGCACTCCTTAAGGTTATCAAAAACACTGATTTAAAAAAAGGGGTAGTTTTGTAAGACTGGTCTATGGTCAATCACAGGGTCAAATGTATTTAGGGTATTTTATTTTTTCCAAAGCTGTTTTCTTAAGACTAGCCAAACGTGTTTAGGGTATGTTTTTTTTCCCAAGCTTTTTCCTTGGTGTCATATTCTGGCCGACAACTTTTGTTTAGGGGCCAAAAATTGTAAATAAGGTTATTTTGCACACAGAGAAAAACTCATTTAGGGGTGTTTGGAAATAATTTGGCCACAGGTCTGTACAGCAATACATTTTACTGGCCATGATTCAAGAAAGCTCATAAATACACATACTCTTTGTAATTTTCATCTGATATTTGCAATGATCGTGAAACAGTCTCCATACATGTATGTTGTAATTTATTGAGTTCAGGCATAATCATCTTTGCTGACTATGAAACCACGGAGTGAAATCTTCTTGATGAAACACCCCCACACTCCCAGATCCCTTGATAACAGTAGACATTTTAAAAGCAACTGGATCTTATTTTTGTTAAAGTATGCATGATTAGCTCATTCACTTTTAAATGCCATGGTGTGGGAGTACTGACTATTGAAGCCACTATTAGGTCCAAGCCACGTGAGGGAGGGAGGTAGGGAGGGCTCCAGAGAGGGAGAGGGACTGACATTTCTTTTTTAAGGGGGGGGGGGGCTGCTCCTTCTTGTGATGACTACATGTGCCAATCTGTAGGTTCATACATTTTTTGTATGTGGGTGGAGTAGATTTGTAATATATCAACACATTGATTTGCTATTAAAAATATCAAAAAATCAATTGCGCAAAACCCCTGAATTATGATCAACATAAAGTTGTTTTTTATGTTAGTAGTGAGAGGATAACCTGCATTCATTATTTCTTTTGTATACAGAAATACTATTTGATCACGGAAACACAGAATTATGAGGTGGTTTATATTGTACTTCAGGTGGATTTTCAACACATTTTCAACTTCTGTTTTATTCATGGAACTAAATGTAGTAAACTATTCATTACCAGGACCTTTCATTACCTACAGAGACTAATTATGAAACCTTTATAGTTCATATACATGTACTGTATGCTACACACAATTTACAATTTAAGCTTTATGGCACACCTTAGTTTATGAAAAGAAGAATAGAGAATGAGTATAAACAGGGTCAATGTGCAGTGACATATATCTTTTTTTTCAATCGACACAATCAAAAACAAAAGAATGATCATCATAAAATCAACAAAAGATATTACCTCTTCAAATAAATAATATAACTTGCATGACTTGACATGCCCAAACTACAAACAAATGATTCAAATATCTGTTGTGGTTATTCTAGTGGGTGTGTGTGCGCAGTCATTGCATTCATTTGTTTCAAGATAAAACTGACAAATTATTGGTTTGTTTACTTTGAGTTGTAGGGAAACCAATATATATAATTCAGATGAATGCACCAACTCCAGTACTGCCATTGTACATGTAGGCCTACATGTAGGTGTATGGATTTTAAATTACAAATTCAAAGAATATTTACATTTTTAATGCATTTTTCTGCTCACTTTGGAACACTTTTGTTCTCAAAATGTAACTTTGTCATTGGCTGTATGAAAACAGTATTTTTCGTAGTCTTATGATTTTTAAAGCAAGGTGAAATTTAGTCAACTATAGATAGAGTAAGGAGTTTCCTTGGATAGAGGCACTATTTTCTACAGCATACAGACTGGCTTAACGTGCTTGCTGGTTTTCTATATACATGTACTTGGGTTTGGGTGAGAGTTTGAAAAGCAAATTAATTTCCCAGATGACTTATTGAAGGCCATCAATCAGATATGGTCATTGATTACCTGCAAGAAGGTCTCAAGAGACATCCATTGTCAATGGTGTTAGATGACCTTCTTGCATACATGTAATGTATGTGATTTGAGTGAACAATGAGCTCTCCCCTTTAATACCATCTCTTCCCCCTTTTAATCTTAAATTAATGCACAAAATATTTGAAGTTGAAATTCAAACCGAAAGCAAATTCAATTTTAATGGTTGTAAAAAATGCCAAATTTGAATTCTAGCTGCTAAAAAACATCCAATGCTAACAACACTTGGAATATTGGAATGTTATTGATAATAATTGAGTATGAATTTCCATAATTTGAGAATAATATCTACCAAAATTGGGGAAAATGAAAAAAAATGGATTAAAATTGTATGTTAAGCCACATCTGCATTTTTTTAAATCTATGACTACATATATGTAAATGACAATAATGATTCATTTTGATAAAATCATATTGTGTTTTACATACCTATTTAAAGGCAGAATAAATTTTTAACATATTTTGTTATGTATAGTGTAATAATACCAAAATAGAATAAAAAAATAAGGGAACATCCTATTCAGTGTGAAGGGTGCAAAAACATCTTTTGATCTCATGACAGTTTGACCTCCATAGTGCAGGTTCATTCGGAAATCACATCTGGAAATTATGGGTTTGTATCCAGCTAATTTGGTCAATTTGATCATGGACTTTAAAAGGGAAGTGAATATTGGCATTGTCTGCCTACCCCATTACTCAAGTTACAATGTAGTGTGAAGTGCACTATTCTATTAAGGTTTATCTTCGAGAATAAAAAGAACAATGGCTTTGTTATTAATGTCATTCATGTAAACACTTATCTCCATGAAGGAATATTGTTATAAGAAGGTTCTTCCTGTAAAAGTCAGTCTCGCAAAATGTCGGAAATTTATGCAGTAAAAAAAGAAAAAAAAACATTATGCACTTTATTCTTAGGCCTACATGTAATACATGTCTACACAGATTGTATTTCATACATAAACATTGTAACAGACAATGTACAATGTGTGCTTTACATGTAGTAATGCTATTTAAAACTGTAATTCTTTGTTTGTAGATGTATATTTAATAGAAAACAGTTTTGATTTTTAAACATTGTCAGCTTTGAGGATGGGGATGGATACTATTATTGGAATGATAAAGCTTTCAATCTATTTTAAAAAGATACATCGAAGCCTGGAGTGCGCAAGAGGAAAAATCAAGACTCATGATTCAAAGTGCTAATGTAAATATTAAATTACATTACATAAAGAAAACATCATTCTTTATCAAAATGCATCATAAATCTACAGGTCTGGAAGAATATGATAGATAGTGATACATAATACAATGTAGGCCTATGATAACAACTGAAACAAACTTGATTTTCAGTCAGTTGGTCATTGCTGTTGTTTTAATTAGCAAGACAAATTAGATTAATACTTTTGGGCATCACATAGCTATAGGATTTAAAGATTGAACATGGCTAAGTGTGCAAAGAATTTAAAAGCAAGGATGTTTGTCTGCATTCACAAATTGTACAGGAAAGGGAAAGGAAGGGGGAATGAGGTCTTTTTAAAAGTTTAGATGATGGGGGAGAAAGAAAAAGAAAAGAAGACATGAAAAAAAGGAAAGAAGGGGGAGAGGACACGAGGAGGAAACCTTCTCTTCATAATCTCTGGGATCTAGTGTTTCCCAAAATATCGAAGGACAAGCAAATCTTATTGGCATGACTCCTTCTTCGTCAGTTAGCCCACTTAGTAATGTCCAGGGAATAGCGCCCATAATGATGAATAGATGCCTCCATCATTGTTACTCTCAGAACATGATTTCGTGACGCAAGTCAAGTGACACACGTGTATGGACTCTGCAGCTTTTGCCTGGATTTGCAGCCTGGTTTTAGCGTACTTGTAACTGTAAGTATCAAATTGAATTTTGCTTGATGGTACTTATAAACAATGGATCATGTAGCTATTGGTATAGACCTGCATACAGTTCGTGAAGTTATGATTATCAACTCCACAGGAAAGCAATCCTATATACATGTAGTGCATGAAGCTCTTGGGAGCATTTTATGAACAGTTTTTGTCTGAGAAGTTAGATATTTCATTGATTTTGCTTAATAACTGAGAAGCGCATGGAGTTCCTGTGATAAATGTCAGATAATACATACTTTTTCAGATTTAGAAACCATTCTGCAACTGCAAGTCCTCCATGAAATAATCCCAAGGTTTCGTGTGAACAGGGAATTGCTTCTGAGTCAAGTTCACATTGAAGATAATCTTTCAAATGTGATCAGGGCAGGGCTTGAAGTGGATTTGTGGCTAGCAGTCAATGGCCCTAATCTGACTCATATTTTGATTGGGTTAAACCTTGGAGGGTGTACCTAAAAGTGATGTTTATATTTCACAAGCCCAATAAGTGCTTGCTTCCATACCAGGGAACCCTCCCTTTTATTGCCTAAACTCTAGGACCTACCTGTCTCATATTCAGAGGAAAGTTTATATGAAAGTCTGTCATGACTTACTGACTTTACAAGAGAGTGAAGGTTAAGTTTTTGACTTCTGGGCAGTTCCATAAAATAGTAAACCTTTTGGTCAAAATTTCAAAATCCTACAAACAGAACAAATTAGGTATCACTTGAAAGCTAAGACACTGAAATGTATAAATCTGAAAGAAATAATTTCAAACAATGTATCGTTTCATTTTGGCAAGGCATTGAAGTCACCATAGCAACAAACTAAAATGTTCCTTATTTTAAAAGGTCAAGTTTGCAACAATTTTTAAAGCTTTTAAAAGCTTTGAAATGATCAAAGTTGAATGTTGTCCAAGTTGTTATTATGTCAGGTTTCTAAAAAATAAGTTAGGTTTTTTCTATTGTTCTTATATTTTTTAAACCAAATATATTAAAAGCAGGCACTTTCACATGTACGTCCGACCCCCTTTCACATACACTTTATTTCTTACAAGCAAAACAAAAGCAGATAAATTTTCCCAAAGTCAGATGCAAAGCAAGCTTGGTTTGTTTAATATATATGCCAGAAGGTAGCTCACCACTAGTCCAGGATTTCAAGTTAAGTGGGGTTCGGACGTACAACTTTTTTGTACGTCCGACCCCCTGTACGTCCGACCCCTTTGAAACTTTTTTTTTATGAAGTAATCTTTCACTGCTCAGATGTTTTTGCAAAAGTTTAATATCATAACATCTTTTACTCTTATCAATCTTTCAAAATTGAATACAAATTTCAATTTCAATCTAGTTTAAAATGACCTTTTTTGTATTTTTTTTACCCAACAAATAGTGGGGGCAAAATTCACCTCCATCTTTAATATTTTGCATGATAGTTCTTTAACACACCTTGATATCGCTGTAAAGTTTTATTGGTTTTTTCATTGAAATCTTCCACAAGTTTTGAGACCAATTTCACAAAGAATAAGATTTTTAAATGATGATATCATCTTCAAGAAATGGTGATTTATTTGTGTTTTGTGTGCATATTCAATGGAAACTGCCTTCCTTCATCTCAAATTATCACATAACTTACTGAATTTAGTGGTAATTATGACTGAATAATAGCCTGCAGTAAATTAAAAAAGAAAATCAAAATAAAAAACCTACAATACATGAGAAATTAAATAAACAAAGAAGTTCCATATAAAAGAAGAAATTGCCACTTCTCCTCAATCTCAGGTACAGTAATTGCCCCTCTATGGTAAATAGATCTGCCCATTTGCTATAATAATACATGGATGTCTAGACTATTCTACTTTTGCCTATAGGGGTGTAAGTTATGAAAATGTGAAGAGTTATTCATTTAATTTTGACTTGTTCTCATTTCTTTTTTTCTGCATCAACCTTGTTTAAACTTGGTACAAATGATCCTTGGTTGATACCATGTGTGTGTTGATGAGGTCAAAGGTCATCTAGGGGTCAAAAGGTTAAAAGATAAGAGGCCATTCAGTCATTTTTTGAAGACTTTGTTTAAATCATTTTTTTTTTGTTTGCATCAATATTGTTCAAACTTGAAACACAAAATCAGTGGGTAATACAATTTTTTGGTTGATGAAGATGATAATTTCTAAGGTCATTTAGGGGTCAAAAGGTCACTTTTGATCATTTTGTTATTTCAAGGTCAATTGTTCAAGCTCTCAAGGGGTCAAAAGTTAACTTTTGATACCGGTAGTTTTTTATGTGTATTGTATTCAAATGTATTCAAACTTGGAACAAATTATCAGTGGGTAGTACAACATATTTGTTAAAGAGGATGGAGAGGTCAAATGTCATCTAGGTGTAAAAATGTCAAATGACATATTTTTGCATTAATTTTGCCCAAACTTGGAACAAAACGATCAGTGGGGAAAATTGCATGTGTTCTTAAGAATGGAGAGATCAAAGGTCATCTAGGGGTCAAAAGGTCATATTGCATGTTTTGTTGATTGCAACATCAGGGAAGACTCATGGTTCATAACCCACCTTATTCAAACATAGTTTGTAACAGGACAAGTTTTTTAATGTTGAAGAAATTCTTTGTCAAGTCTTTTGCAAACCATTAAAAAAGATACATTTTACTTGAAGTTTAACAGTAAAAAATATCCTGCATTGTGTGAATAGTTGAGTTGTTTCATTATTGATGTGATCTAAAAATGTAGATATCAAAATGGAAACAGTTTAAACCCACTGACTCATTTGTAATAAATATGAGGAGCAATTTGCTTGACTGTGAGAAAAATCAGTATGGGGTCGGACGTACACTGCCTGAATGCATGTCAACTTTAATCAAGCATAACTCTTCACCAGCATCAGATTCATTTGTTAATTCCGTCTTATGTGAAAGACAACTAACCAAACAGTATGTATATTTAAAAAAATCCAGTTTAGAATGTCTATGTTTTGTGTAACTGATCTTCGAAGGGGGTCGGACGTACAGTGTGCAAATATTTTGCACAATGTACGTCTGACCCCTTCAAAGTGTACGTCCGACCCCAAATAGATCAGCCTGTAACTAAAACAAGGCAATGCCTATCAATTTCTTTGCTTCATTTCTTTTAAGATTCATCCTTTAGCTAACAGCTCATATTACAATTTTAGTACCTGCATCACAAAAATCACAGAGATTTTGACATGAACTCTAAAAGCATAAAACCTGTTTTCGTCTGATGTACGTCCGACCCCTCACATTTTTGCCCATATTTTCTATTCTTCATATTGCAGCCTATTCCTGTCATGGTGTAATGATAACCTAGGTAACGTGTTGTGATATACTAAAAAAAATAAAACACTGCTATCAAATCAAAGGAGATACAGCTCATAAATGTGTCCGAATGTACGTCCGACCTTTATGGAATGACCCTTCTCTTAAAAGAGCAAATGCAATATAAGCAGAAGACAGAATGATTCAAAATTTAGTACATGTCTTGCATGCATTGTTCATGTAGTCCTATATGAAGTTTATGAAGAAAAAAGTGTTCAAAACTGACTCACATTATCATAAACTTTTATAATGTTCCTGTGACTTCAAGTTCATATGCGATAAACAAGCCATTATTGTATCATTCACGTGGCAGTAATCTATAGATCTTGGGTTGTTTCGTGTATTAAGCAAAGCGTGCAAATTTAAAACAATACCAATTGAATTTTGTTTCAATATCTCTCGGATGAATGTGCTTTATGGGAGGAACTGAGAGGATACCAGTAGACTTCCTCAACAATTTCCTTTCAACTTTCTGCCACCTGACCAATCCCTCTGTTTCACTCATATGAAGAGCTCTTTGCAAACGTGTGAAACTGTGAAAACTATTATGATTTTAAAATTGATATCCTTCCATTTTCTACTTCCTCCATTTTTATTCTTTCAAGCTTTCTCCCAGTCCTTTGTTACCACTCTTTCCATTTTTTTTTCAATTTTTAAGTTAAAGATATTATGTTCTTTGTATATACACTTAATCTTAGGTCAGTGGAAATTACCAGCTTCAAAATGTACTTTGTTATCAAAATGTGTTCAAATTTCAAACTGTATTCAGAATTATTTGCTTTAATATCAGAAAAATAACTTGAAAGTTCCACCTGAAAGTAAGATTTGTTTTGATTTTTGAATGAAAACATTTCAACTTCTCAAGTAGAAAATTAGTTCGGCCATTATAATAATAATTTACTTGCAAGCCTTGCCAAGTCAGTCTCAAGACAATGTATGAGAATGAAAGTGAAATAAAAGAAAGTCCCATTAATTATCATCCATCATTGCAAATGATGATAGATGATATTTGATTATTATTTCCGAAAGAGAAACTTGAAGCGTAATTTATGCATAAATGCTGATTCATTTAGGTTTATACTTGTATTTTTTATGATATTCTTTCATATGTTGATACCAAGGATAAAAATATATTCCAAGAATGTTTAAGAAAAATGTTGCTAAGCATTTATAGGGCAATTCCATAAATTATGTATGTCTGACCCCCTATATGTGGGACCTTCATGAAATTTTTGTCTCCGATTTTTTTTTGACAGTCTGTAATGTTCTCTAAAATGGGGGTCGGACATATGACAAGGTTGATCATTTTATTGAATTGCCCTTTAGCTTAATACCCCAAAATGTACTTGTTAGTTTGTTTTTTAAAATAATATTATATTTTTATAATTAACCAGAGGCCCAGTTACTTTTTGTAACTTTTTTTCCCCTCTCATATTGGTAATGAGGATAATTATTAAGATGCCTGACAAAACCAAATGAACATGGTTTTAAAAAAGGAAAGATTACCATTTCATGAGAGATATCAGCACTGACAAGTTGTCATTTCCAACAGTTACCATAGTAACTGATAGTCAAACACCTATGCTTGACAGGCAAAACTATGTAAGAAACTTGTCAAGTCTGACAAGAAATGTCTGATGACAAATTATGTTAATGAAAAGCCTTCCAGTTTACCTGGTTAGGAGATCGAGGTGAGGTCAGGAAAAAGTGCCCATTGCAAAAAACTTGTGTTTGATGCAATTAAAAAAAAATCATTTTGTAAGTTCTCAATACTTTTTGATAAGCTGAAAATAAATTGCATGTTTATGTGCTCAGTTGAATCCTAATGCAAATCTTAAGTAGCAGACCTCAGAATCAATTTTAGGTCTCAGTTTTCATCTTTTACTTGTGAGATAAATGAGGAAGGAAATAAACTGTTATTCGAATTGGTAATGGTCGTAAACGGTCATGATCAAATGATACATAGTCTATTGTCTTTTTAACAGTAGCCATGGTTTGACGTGAATAAGCGAAGAAGGTTCCGCTTTCATACAACTTTTTGTAACAGATTTATTCAAGAGTAGTTTTATGGCAGCTTTCTTTCCCTTGTAATGGTGTGATTTATATCAGTGTATGCTTTGAGAATTTGGTAAGTTAACCATTATTTGGTGAATTTTATTTTGTTTTCAAGTTAAAGCATTTGCCCAATTATTCCAAGATACATGTATGATGCCATGTAGTGTATATTTCTGTTGCCCAGAGACTTTCTGGAGTGTAGAAACCCCCACAAGATATGATTTCCAAAATTTGTAAATGAAATCCATATAGAATTTGCCAAATTACGATAGTATATTGTCAAATAATGTTATTTTCAGATTTTAAACTTGAGGTTTGCAAAGTGTATTTTTGATTCATGCCGCATGAAAAGCTTTATGAGCTTGGTATGAATACGAAACATCTTTGCATGCAACTCTGCAGTAGATCTACATGTATGTTGGTGCATGACTAATACATATTCCTAAAGCTGATATTTCATAGTGCAAATTCATGTTTATGCGATTGAATTGGTTGTCTGTCATCCCTATACTGGCCTAGTAGTCTGGTCTGTGTGGCTCTGATAAATACGAACATGAGTCTCTGAGGATAGGTCTCTGCAGTGTTGATATCGCTACCTTGATAGATGCTCATTGAAAGACCTTGTCCATTTTCATCAAGAAACTTCATCAAGAAACTTATTATCTCAAAAGTTGAGGAGAAACAAAATCTACATGTACATGTAGCTCATATTTAAGTGTCAAGTCCAGCTTTCTTGGTTAAAAAAAACAAAAGGCTCTATATTTACGCTCTTTATTCTCAGGAGTAATACAGTCTCTCTAATTGCCTAGAGACACATGTATGGGGAATTTGATGATTTCATACTTGAGCACAAAACTCTTCCATTAGTCAACATTCCTAATTCTTTGATAATTCTAATAAAGTAATAGGAGTTACATGTATCAATATCATGTAGAGGTGTTGTGGCTCAGGGGATAAGTCTCCGGACTGTAAACCACAAGGTCCGGGGATCAAATCCCACCACAGCACTAGCGTCCTTTGGCAAGGCGTTTATCTACATTTGCCACTCTCGACCCAGGTGCAGTAAATGGGTACCCGGTAGGAAGAAATTCCTTGAATGCTTGATGCGCCCGATCAGGGTAGCCGTGCTAAAGCCGGGGTAATAGTATGCAGCGCTTAGAAACGTTTGTATTAAGCGCTATATAAATGTTGCATATTATTATTATTATCATTAATGTGTCCCTGGTTTTCTGCAATTTTCACTTTAATAGGTGTGTGCAATCGTTTGCAGCTTTCACTTGAAGAATGATTTTCATGCCCACCTTTAATGTTTAGAGTATCCCTGCAGTACTTTGAATTTCAAGTCAACCCTTTGACCATGCCGTTTGAGAATCCCTGTTGAAAGGATTAATGTTATTCATGTTCTTGCAGTGATGATGCTGAACTACTATTATAACAGACAAATCTTCATGACAGAAAGAAAATCTTCAAGACATAGAACAAGATGAACAGAGATTACATCTTCTGTGTAGGTGGAGGGGAAGGGAGGAAACAATGTCAGCAAAGTTTAGGGGGGCAGTAGTAGCATCAGCAACAACGAGAGCATTTCTCATTGTTTTGTTGTGTCTGTCATTGCATTGACTTCAGTCTGGAAGGTAGTGATATGGTGGAAGTCAGTCTCTAAGGGTTAAGAGCTGTTTGCCTCCTCTTGACTTTACTCATTTCCCATCAACGTGAGTGAGGACTAGTGACGTTCAGTCTCTCTTGCTTGTTTCATCAAGACCTCGGTGACAGTTCAGCTTGGGAAGAGTGTCAGGAAGATGATCCCATCCTGGCTCTCTATTGTTCAAAGTTTCTGAAGTTTCTTGTAAGACAGTGAAAGTGGACAAGGAATTATAAGAAAGGGACCAACCATTGTACCAAGTTTAGACGTGACCTGGTAGTATTTCTTCAGTCCCATTTCGTCTGGAGTCAAAAGGTTGTCACCCGATAAAAGGAAAAGTGGAATATGCATTGCTCTGACAAGTCATTTTCAGGTTTGAATGTTTATCATTAGTTTGCTTTATCTTTCATGGTTTATTTAAGATCATTGGAATATAATGTTGCTTTTAATAGTAGCTTTGCTACTTTATTTTCAGTTACAGTAATTGAAAAAAATATTTCTGAAAGCAAGCAGAAGGCCAATTATTTTTTGTCAGATGGTTGGGAGGGTATTACCCAGAGAATGGGGTAAAATTCTTTGACTTGAACCAATACAGTTAAAGATCTTTTCATGATTGATATTCATCAGTCAATGTGGAATACTATACATACGTGTATAGTACATTATACTGAAAATAACTAAGCTGACAGAATTCTATTGCTTTGTTAGTCTTATGGGAGAGAAGTTTCCACATGTGATCAACATCTGAGATTCAGGTTGTGCAAATTTTTTTCTCATCTTTGGGCATGACATTTTGATGAGGATGATCCAAGATTTTGCTTATTTCCCCCATTATCAGGAAATACACTTGTCCTTTTTACTTTAGGGAATTCATTGTGTTTTCACATGAATGATGTGATAATTTGTAACAGATCCATTCCTACATTTATACTACATGTTGCTCCTAATAGTTTGGGATTTCCTCCACCTGTGCCCATATTTGAACACTACTGTAAAACTAAAACAAACCTAACCCAACCTGTACATGTATGTAACAGAATGCTTTCCTTCTAAATCTTTTGTGATTTATGGAAATATATCTACATGATTCCATAAATTGCTGCAATAATGTTATCACTTCCATCATGGACGTAGTCATAGATTCATGCATCAATACATGTATCAAGCCTTTGTGCTTCAAAGTATTGACATGACTGGTCTGATTGTATTTTATGTACCTGGAAATTTTTTTTCTATGCTAAAAGAATTCAACTGAATCATTTGTAGAATATGAAAAGGCACCGACAGTGTAAATATACAGTACCGAAATAAAATGAACCCGGAAGCATATTTTCTGTTCTGTGTGGAGATTTTGATGATAAACTAATGCTGCTCATTTTAGGTATTGATTTAGTAATCGATATTGAAAAATAAGATTGTACTTTTGTAGATTTACAGAATTAGGACCTATCCAAAACAAGTGTTGTAGGAAAGATGGAATAGTTTTTATTTATTTTTTTTTCGGGGGGGGGGGGGTGGCAAATTCATCTGAATTGAAGGAATTGGTGGAACTTGTTTCAAATTACTTTTCAAGCATGGAATTGAAAAAAATATAAAATCAGCACTAAGTGACAAAAAAATGAATGAATTATTGACTCTGTTTCAGTGTATGCATTTTGAAGACATAATTAATGCATGAAAAATTCATAAACCATTATTTCCGTTTTCAGGCCACAGATTCAAACATAATTTTTGTAAATATTAGCAAATAACTTTACCCTAAGAGAAGCTAATTATTAGTCAAATTAAAATGTGTATTATGTGAAGATCAATTGATAAAAAAACGAAAACGTACTGCACTTTTTAAAACTTAGAATGTTGGACTAAGAGTTGATATAATCTGCATTATTGATCTTTAATCTGCTTTCTTTCATGTTTGAATGAGTCCTTTTGGAACTCTTTGAACTGCATTTCCTTTTGTTTACTTTTATTCTTTGTGAATAGCAGGGCATCAAGTTCATGTACTTTCTTTTATTTGTGCAAATGTTTCCTTTGCATACATATATGCTTTTGGAATGAGTCATTCTTTACTTCTCCCAGACAATACCTTTCAATTCTATCTGAAAATACCAGACCTATATTTCCCTACAAGGTAGACCACAGATATTGCTTTGATAGCATCAGCAATATATTTTTGGTATGAATTTGTTATAAAAAGAAACATGACACATAAAAAAGAATAAAACTTATTGGATAGCATCTAAAATTTATGTTTTGTCTAAATCTGTAAAAAAATCACAACACAAGATATATAATAACAAAAACAAACAAAACCAAGATTTTTCTTCATTAAATCATTACATTTTTATTTTTTTCAATTTGCTATATTTGCTTTCTTTTAATATCATTTTATAATAATATTGTACAATTATGATGGAAAATCAATTTTTATAATTGCATTAGATTGAATTTATCATGTCTATTCATTTGGTTTGTTAATTCATTTCAAGGTGATGAAATTAGCTGTTTGAAAGTTGTAAAAAAAACCAGAAAAAGAAAAGTATGTCTATATATTTGATTTCAAAAACAAATAATGATCTCGCTGCACTTGAGCACAGGTCTGACACTGTAATATGATTTGAACCTTTTGATAAGAAGTAGACTGAAGGAGATCGATGTTGTAACGCTTGTTTAAGAATGCCTGAAATCTTTGCAAAACTTCAACACTTGTCTAAAAAAGTTTCTAAATTTATCTTGTGAATTTCTTGTATTCAAGAAACAGTGACATTTTCAACACTGGTTAATATACCCCTGAGTCCATAGCTTTCAACCTGCCATGCTGGGAACATGATAAGCTTTGAGAAAAGGACCTGACTCACTCCGTCATTTAGACTCCTCATCAGACCCTAAGATTATTGCTTTAATATGTTTATTTGAATCGGAGGATATCATACCAGCATTTTCCCAACCTGCATGCTTCTCCAAAACTTCAAAATGAAGTTCAAATGCAATAGGACTTTTGTGTGAACTCTCAATAAGAATCAATGTCAGTTCCAGATCTGCTTTTTTCTTGCATGTATGTATGAGTGGATTAGATAGTATTCCGTTCATAATTTTCAGAACCTGTCTTCTTTCAGCTTTTGTGTTTTCAATGTTAACTCAACCTCTTAACGCTGTTTTATGGTTACCATATATTTTGTTTCATTCCGTTCTATGTTTCATTGGACTTTAAAAAAAGTTTCATACAACGAAGTGGTTCTGGGAAGTTTTCTTAATCTTACGAGAGAACTTACGGTATCTGGCCTCTCTGGATTGTCTCGGAGTCAGACTAAAGTCTCTGTAAATGTTCTTTCATCGGTTGATCTAGCAGTGTGTGCTTTGTACATCAAGCGCGACAGGGCGTCTCTATCTTTAAGTCACATTCAGCTAAGCAGGGGGAAGTTACCCTACACTACTCATCCAAAATGTTCTCTACAAGGCAAAGTTTCCCCCAAACTGAACTGAGGCTGTGTTCATAAAACTGTTTCTGTAGCTTGATGATATAAAAAAGTAATAATTACAGGTTCAGAAGAAATGGTTCTTTTTTTCACTGTGAATGTGTAGCACCCTCTGATCTTCTACCTGAAAACGATTAAGGCAGAGAATATTAATCAAGATTTTGGTTCTTGGTTTCATCTGATAGCATGTATGTGATGCACAAGAACCCATCTAAGTTGCTAAACAAAGAAACAAATGTTCTGTTTCATGGCATATCTATTTTGAAGATACTCTTCTCAAATATAAATTTCCCCTCTGATATTTAGGTTTTCTGAACACAGTGCAAGATTACCATTCTCTATCCCCTGCAATACACCATGATGAGAGAGATTCCTCAACAATGCTTGCCCAGAATCAGAATCCTGTCACCGTGGTGATTCCCTCACGAGGGGAGGAAGAGAAGACTAAGAATATCCCTTGACATCTTCTTTATTCACCAGGATCGCAGCATCCCATGCGTCAGAACGTTGCCGGGAGGGGGATCGTCAGAATCCCCCTGTTTCACACGTAATACCAGTGTCTGATGACAGCAACAATGAATGTGACACAGCTTCTTGTTCTTGGTGCTAATTTTAGGAAGCATTAACCTGTCCCCTGCTGGATTCTATAAAGTCCCATAGAGATTGTGCAAGGTTTACCCCTACAGAAATTTAAGCGTGCCGCTTGCTAGTAACTAGCATGCGACTAGCAGGGCGCTCGCTTAATAAGCGAGTGCATGCTAGCGAACAGTCCCTGCTCGCTAAAAGATTCCTTAACTATTACTCTGCACGCATATTACACGCTTATTAAGCTAGCCGCATGCTAGTTACTAGCATGCCGCAAGCTTGCGCAAGCTAGTCGCACGCTTCCCGCAAGCTTGGAAATTTCTGTAGGGGTAGTGTTCTTAGAGCCAAAGATGTTAATGTGCTTGATGTCATCTTGATGATGGATGGGTGGTTAATATCTTGGTATGAATCAGATCCAGTGCATTAAACTTTTCCTTAGGCATGTTCCCATATGTGCATGAAAACTGCTTGTGGAAAAAATTAAAAACTTTTGCCATGCTTGCATTTACCAAAGTATCTGTAATCGATGTAGTTGAAGTTCTATTTGTTGATATCACATTGGTTCAAGAATATGGAAATTGCTCTTCATTTATAGTCTTATTTTCTCCTTACATGTAGCTTTATTTGCTAGTAGTAATAGGGGAGTGTGATTATTTAAAAAAAAATGTTTAATTTGGAATTGAAAAATATTGATTTCCTTTGTCGCCTTCTACTATATATTTTTTGTTTAATTGCATGGGAAAGGTAAATTATATGGATGGTGCAATTTTTATTTATAAATAAATACTGAGTGTAGTTCAAAGGGCCTGTAACATTTCACAGAGGTAACTAAAATCTTTCAAGTAATAGACAAGTTAATGTTTTCTCTATAAAGTACCAAATGAATAAATCAAATAGATAAAATTAAATGAAATACTGAATTCTCTGGTTCGAATGAATAGATGAATAAAAAAAACAAATATAGGGATAATTAGATAAAATTCAGGTAATTGACTCTTATTTATATTTTGTTTAAAGTTTGGCTTTAAAATATTGAATACTGTACATGTACATGTTCCATCCAAATATATTTTTTTCTGGTTGATTACCAGTGATAAGCAAATGTCTGATTATTAGGCAAAAAAATTAATTCATTCATTCAAAAAAGGTTGGAACCAATTTGGAACTTAATTTCCCAAAACTAAGCATTGATTATGTGAGATGAATAAAAGTTGGTTATTGTTTTTCAAGACTCTAAATTGTGGGTGTGAAGTCACTGATTAGATACATGTAGAACATGAGTGGGAGTAAACAAATTGACATCATCTTTTCAAAATAAAATGGGAAAACTGGGAAAGTTGCCAGCGATATCTCTATCTTGTATCTCTCTGCTAAGATGGGGGCTCGGTTTTAAGAGTCAGACTGTCAGATTTGTACTTTCATGTAAGATTCCATTTGATCATGAGTGGAGACAGACTAGACAATCTCATGGCCATTCATATCCTATGATTTGAAAGAATCTCATGGCCATTCATATCCTATGATTTGAAAGAAGAGATTGATATTAGATTCTCTTGGCTATTCTAGTATTGAAATTGAAGAGGAGGCGAATGAAACTGGTTCTTGTGCCAGATATGATGCTTTGAAAGAATGGTTGGAGGCCTGCAATGCAGTTTTCATCAGCCACCAAACAATTTGATGACACAGATATCCAATTTGAAAATTTGTAGTCAAAATTAGGTCCTCAAAACATATACCTGTAGTATTATACATTATCTACAAAGAGAAAGGGGTTTCATTACAAGCCAGAGGAATAGGGCAATGTTAATTTTCTATAGGGCGCAAGGCACATACAGTAGCACAAAATGGGACAAATTAAAATGGTGAAAACATATCAAAGGCCTATGAAAGGCACAGTGAATTTAAGATGTGAATTTGAGTTATTTTCATTTTATTACTTGGATTACTGGTCGATGTATTAGCAATATGCTTTATATGCTCCTAGAATGTGCAAACTCATACATACATGTACTGTAGGTCTATTCATGTGTGCTTTTTCTTAACTCATATTTTTGATAACTTCGTGTTGAATTTTCTTAATTTTCAATCTGATGTACATGTAAAGACAAATGAGCTGTACCCTACCATGCATCTATTAAATTAAAGTAAGCCATTTGTATATAACAATGATTTTTTTTTTCTCTGAGAGGGAAGAGAGAGAGTGAGAATGACCCCAATACCCCCCCACCATTTTTTTATGTAGAAAACTTAATTGTGATGAGTCAAGGGAATGCACTTTTGCAACATTGTAGGGCATATTTTTCTGTGAGCTCTTCAATTAATTATTTTCATTTGATAAGTATCATTTCAATTCTTGATAATGAATGTAGTACATTCACATCCCTCTGAAAAAAGGCCCAAATTAGGTTTATTCTTCGACATCACTGAAAATCATTCGGTAGCTACTGTGATCAAAATTGATTAAACCTTGGCATTGCGAGAATCCATGAATGTAGAGAGTTTATTGCAAGAATATGGAATGCACTGACATTTCATTTTAGATCTCAAGGATTGCTTCTATAATCCATGAAATTCATTTCATTTTATATTTTTGTGCTGTATTACCATCTATATCTACTGGATATGCCATTCATGTAATGTTTATTGTTGGGATCAACAATAAAAAATGGTTAAAGTTTATTTTGTGGAGGTATGTTGTAAAGGAAGCATATTTTGATCAAAGACGTCATAGGTTATTGACAGCAGAAAATCATATCAAATTAGATGAGGAAAATTATATGATAAGTTTAAAGTGATCTTGATATAAACTTCCTTTCTGTCTGCCAGTATGCCTTAATTGCAGGAAGTAATGAATTAATTGATTTCTATATTGGTGGTTGTTGTGTCTATTCCACAATGCCATCTGAATGTACACACTGCCAAGATATTTAAATAAAGAGCTTGAGGAATCAATGATACCATTTTGTGAACAAAGAAGTGATCATTCAACTAGAAAGATGAAGTGCCTTGATTTACAATTTGACAACTTGTTTCATTTTATATTGATCAAATACCTTGGTAATATGTGAGCAACTTCAAGACAAAATGTTGAGGTATTTTTTCATGTTTTTTTAAGGTGACCAATGTTTATCCCACTCAGGGAATTCACTCATTTCAAACAACACAATGAAAAGCGTGAGATTATTGTGGTCCATGTACCTATACTCCATTTCCCTTTTAAATCATGATATACTGTCTGTTCTGCTTGATGATGAAAGTAGATTAAACAGATGACATTTTTGAAAATGTGAGCATGTTTTCCTTGAATATTGATTGAAGGAGATTAAAATTGGTATTCATCATTGCTTATAGCTATCCATTGATCTACCCCGCAAGTATACCCCTCAGACAATCCAGGAGGTACATCAAGGGGTGTAACTCTTAATCCAAATCTTGAATCAGATTTGATTAGTTAGAAGTCACCAGCCCACCCTGTTCACATCTGAAAACTGTAGACCCTGTTCTCATCTATATGTCCTTAAACTATTGTGGAAACCAGTTGAGGATGCTCAAAGTGATCTCGGAAGCAATATTATGTTGTCTTCCAAACCAATTTTAGAAGACCACCTTTCATGTGGTTTTCAAGATTGTTTTGCATTACTGATTTAAGCAAGTAGGTGAGGACATAACAATTCTTCTTGAAGCGATCTTTGCACTGAAGTACGAGAATAAGCGCTTGTTGGGCATACTACTCAGTACACACTGTCTGTAGAATGCCTACACTGTGGTTTCAAATTTCGTGCAGAATGTGTGACTCCACCAAGAGTGTTCCCATCGCAAGAAGACCAAAATGTGAAGTGGTTTTGGAAAATAGTTCAAGAGATTGGGATGTGGACACTAGATAAGCGATCTTAACTTTTTTCTTAAACTGGATTATGGGAAACCATCTGTGGATATGGATGGGGTCTTATCCCAGCCATGGTGTAATTTCCTTCAGCAAGAAATTTATCCACATTGTGCAGCACTCAACCCAGGTGAGGTGAATGGGTACCCGGCAGGATTAATTCTGTGAATGCATGAGCACTGAAAGGCAGCTCAAGCTAAAGCTGGGTAATAATAATAGTAACAAATTGTTGTTACAACGCGCCTCGGAATATAATATTTCTAGATAGGTGGCGCTATAAAAGTGCATATTTTTATTATTATTATTTTGTATGAGATCAGTGATCTTCACTGTAGATATTGTAGGTCCATGGATGCACCAAGCACATACATGGACATGTTGGTTGCTATCATCAGAGGCAAAGTGTTTAGCCAATCAAGATCATACAGTATGGGGCTTGCATATTATAAGAACTCTACTGATTTTCATTTTGCCTCCGAAGAAGATTCTGCTAGGATCGAAAGCTTAGGCCCCTTTTGACTATCTGATTACAAAAAAAGAAGAATAAGTTTATTTTTTCTTGAGGATTTTACTTTCTGTTTGGTTCGGGCCTTTAAAATGTCCTTTAGCATAAAGCATCAGGGTTTATGCCATCCTGCTATTTCTTGCCCTTTATCGGATATATTATTAGTGTTGATTTATAATTACATCAGCCTTGATCCTGTATCATGTGTCAATTATGGATTGTATAAGTAGATTATTCATTACATGTACTTCTGATTCAATTGTCGACTTTGATTAAAAGGCTAGTCCATAGTTTTGTTTGGTCATTACTTAATAACGTGTCTGTGTTGGCCATCAAATCATTATGACTTTATTGAGGAGGATCATGGTTGTTCTTCAATACTGCCTTTTTTTTTTATTGTTGTTGAATTTTTATATTTTGGATCATTTTGGCCCAGGAGGAGATGCACTGCATTGCTCATGATGCGGTATATAAGAACATGTATTTTGAAACTCCAGGATTCGTTTTTGTTAAGTTTGGTTTTATACTTTTGTATTTTAATGAAAGAAAACATAAAAAAGAGATGGGTATTGGATACAGGTGCACGAAAAAGTTAGTGAATCCCACCACAAAATGCACTCCTTCATACTGAGTGTTGAATGTAGACAACAACACTTCAACGTTCGCCGAACCCAGAGATCTACAACCTTCATTGAAATTTAAATGTAATATTTTATCACCTGATTTCACAATATATCTTAAACTTGGCAGAACTTTATATGCTCTTTTCTGGTTGGGTTCACAATAAAAAGCACGACTGAATTTTTAGGTTAGACTAGAGCCTAAGATATTGTACTACCATAAATGTATTTACTTCTGTCCAGAATAGTTCATGTGGAGTTGAATTACGAAAAGGGAGTTTCCCCTACATTTTGAAAAGTCAGATTACCAGGGTTCATTATTTGGTTTAGCTTTGTGTACACACACAGAGTTGGTGGGGATTCACGAGCTGCTATTCATTCTCAGGAGATTGATTCAGTATCACAGAATTGATTTTAAATGATAATGAATCCCCCACAAAACTATAATGTAGGCCTATTGCTACAGTGATTAATGATTCTTATTTAAAAAAATAATGTCATTATTTATTCAATCCTTCCCTATAAGCCAGTTCACGGTTATCTCATGATCAACTATTCTCAAATGACCTTTGTGATTTTTCATTAGGATAAGCACTATCATTTTCAAATGTAGATGTTGCGTAAGCTTTACCAGTAGGGTATTCAAATTCTAAGAACAAAAGGCATTGTATAGACCAGGTGATTAGAATAGTACATCAGGGATAAAGTTTGGAAATATGTTTTATTGTCTGCCTTTGGTACGTTTGACTATTGTTTAGGCTACTGTTAAATACCAGTGATTATGAAGGCTCTATTTATTCCTCTTCAGCTTGGATGTGATAAAATGAATATTTTGAAAGGAATACATGAATAATCATCAAATCCAAATGCCTATGTCAGTGCATTTGAAAGCCACCTTCATGGTTTTCTTCAATGACTTTTTCTGCTTGTGCGCAGTTTACAACCGTGAACAGGCTTATTGTAGTTCATTACCTTTGTTGCCTTTTTTGTCTGTCTGTTTGTCTATGTATATCTCTTCCATTAGAGTTCAATCAAGCCTCACCTATCATTGTCCCCTTCTCTTTTCTTGATTTATCAATAGATTTCTCCTATCGTCTTTTTCTCTTCATGCATCCCTTGTTTTATTCCATTCTCTCCTCCCAACTCTTTTTTGATACTTTCTCTCATTTCTCTTTATGCTCTATCTTCTTTCTTTATATTGATTTTGATAATTTAAGTAATAAAACAGCAGATAAACACACATCCAAGATTGTGGATTTTATGAAGGTTTTTAATCTGTAGAAAGTTGAATTAATGTCTGCATGGATGGAGACTGGTAGATAGTCTGCTTTGCAAACCCTTCACTCAAATTAAGGGGTCTGAATATGCAACCTACAATGCCTTATGTACTGAAGCAGGTTTTATATGAAAATCCATATTTTATTGTTCGAAATAGACATGAAATGAAATACTCCTAAAATTTACTTTGCCCAATTGATTGTTGGCCTGGCAGCCTCTGCGGCGCCAGATCGACGAGACTCTATCCCTTTAACCGTTGAACGCCAAACAGGGTAGCAGCAACTCCTATTTTTTTAACGTCTGTTGGTCTGACGCGGCCGGGGTTTGAACCCCCGACCTCCCGGTTGTGAGTCGGACGCTCTACCAACTGAGCCAACTCACCATTATGTTCTATTCTTTGTATGAAGACCCACTTTTTGATCAAAGTTCCAAATCAGGGTCTGTGCATGCAGACTAATGTATACTGGTAGAGTGGGTGTGTATTCTATCCATCAAAGATGTGGCTTTGATGAAAGTGGGTCATCCAAGGTAGCTCATACCCTGGATGAAGAGGACAATGAACATGCCCGGATGTTCATTAACTCTGCCAGTGCCAAGACGTTTTGCTTGTTTGAATATTCTTTTATATAACCCAATCTTGAAACTTGCTTATGACTGCCATGCTCGAACAGCCATTTCCAAAATGACATTCAGCAATTTTTTTTTTAGTCATTTTGAATATTAACCAAATGTGAAACAGAAAAGGGCCAGACCTATTGTTTCCTTGCTATCAGTAACAAGGATGGGAAGTAAATTCACATTGTGCATCCTTGAAGCAAATGAGAGATCTTTTTGTCAACAAATATTCTGTTAATTGCAAGATCTATGTACAATGTATGGTATTGTTGGTTGAGAAGCCATGTGTCAATTTGCCCAGGTCAAAGGTGCAAGAGAAGTGGAGTACACCCGTTTCAGAAATATACTGACATTTTTATGGAAATCATGAGTTGAATATAAAGTTTTCACTCATTTCGACATATCTTTAAAATCCAGTTTTAATTTCACTCAAATAAACCTTTCGTAGCACCATGAGGAGACATAAATCTTTAATTCTGGAAATGAGTATTAAATTTTGAAACTTTTGCTCTACATCGCTCCATGATTTCATTCATTTATTTTGGACCTGTCTTATTGTTTCTAGAAATTTGTCTTGCTCAGATGTTAATAAGTTAACATTACCTTTACCTTTGATCCATTAAAATGATTTTATTTCCTTAATATATAAGGAGTGCCTTGTATTTCAAGCTGTCCATGAAATACCCAATAAAGCGTGGAATTTAAATATTTTCCACTTCACTGTTTTTGTTTGTCTTCAGCTGTGTTAGCTTGGTTTTGGATTGATTCAGAGTAGTATGCATTCAAAACATGAAACAATCCTAACGCTGGATGCATAACATTCACCCCAATGACATTAATTCAGCTCGTAGTGGATCCACTAACAAGATTTGTATGGATTCTTTAATCTCATTTGGGCAAGATGGAGAGCGAGTTACGAGGGATCTTTTTACTTCATTTGCAAATGGATTTCATTCCAATGGCCTGTAACTCCCTTTATACCGACATGTGTGCATGCAACCAATTCAATTGGCCAGCTATTTTAATACAGCACTACCAATAGAAGAACTGCATTGTTTGAAGACAGATCACAGTCTTCATTTTTCCTTGAAATTACATGTAGATAGCCACAAAAATTCAGCAATTACCCCCTTGTGAAAAAACCCTTAAAATATTTCCTTTCCTTATCCCACTCTAGTGTCTGAAATAGTAACCGTGACTCTCCAAAAAACCCAACAAATTCTAGAGCCTTTGCAATTATTCTCAAGAGTTATTCCAGGGACCTGTCTGAGAAGTCATAAGCATTTGAATGGCCGATCATGTGTCGATGTAGGATTGTTTTCTTGGCATAATATCTACATGTACATGACCGTCTCCAAATGTTATATGTGATGAGTTGGAGTATTTGGATGCTTCAGCTAGACTTACAAAAAACCATGGTAACCGAGCCTCATTAGAGATTGCTTTCAACCTGTAATGGTCAAGTGTATCGGAAAGTGATGGATGTGTTGTATTGTATTGCAAATTGTATAGGCCTTTATCAACCATATAGAGAATTATGATAATTATAAATTGATACTACACGTCATCTACCTGGGTTCACTGCAATGCCTGAATGACACTTTTGTCATTGCATCTTTAATTTGGGAGATTTTTATTGTTGGCCTTAACCTTGAACATTCTTGTTCTTTTCACGTTACTGAAATTTAAGAAAAAAAGCAACATGATTTTACTGCGTCTGTGTGATGAAAGGATCATGATTATTTACATATCTTTATAGCAGGGTGCTACAAAACTTTTCAGAAGCACTTGCCCAGTTGGGCAAGTAAATTTTTAAATGGCTGGAATATACTTGCCAAAAATCTATTTCACTTGCCCGAAAAAATCCTTGAAAAAAAGTTTTACCTCTTCAAAAGAATCTTTTGCAGTTTTATAAACCACTCACCTTTTTTTCTCTTGACATGAACTTATCTACCATATTGCATTTCTTTTTCTAAAGTGATTTTATCTTGCCTGCCATGACCAAAATTAGGGTCAGTGTCATATCATCGACCCTAATTTTGTTCATCCTACTGTGAGAATTTTGCTTGCCCTATTCAGGCAAGTAGTTTTGGTCTTTACTTAAAAAACACTTACCCGGCTTTAACTTTTACTTGCCCCGGGCAATCGGGCAAGTGCTTATGTAGCACCCTGCTTTATAGACGTAAACAAGGGAAGTGTTTCAGGAAACAAATATGTCTGTGATTTTCACTCATATTTGCTGTGAGCCAGTGCAATGAAAGGATATTTTAAAACCTTGTAACAATGAGAATCACTGGCATGTTTGTTTCATGAACCCCCCCCCCGAATGAAAGTGTGAAAGTGCGAGAGCCGGTGGATTCTTTTTTGCATTACACTATCATATTGGAAATTAGAGAAACATCAATAAGTTACGGGGAGAAAAAGTTAGTCCATGGTCGGACTACTATCTCCTCCTTATTAAGGCACATACATGTAGCTACAAGTTTAGGGTCACCAGATTTTGATGTGAAATACATGCTTGAGGTGAAAATTCAACCTGTCTGGGTTGCTGTCTATATATTTAACTGATTGAAAATGATTAATAGATGGGAATTAAATGGCCTAGAATAAGTCAAGACAGATGTGAATTATTGTGATCACATTTGTAATGAAACAGATCACTTTCATTACTTTTAATACAAATTCACAATTTTCACTGTCAGTGACGTACTGAGGATGACAGGGGAGACAAAGTTAGGAAATTTTCATCATGGTTTTCTTAATTTTTTTTCACTTTAGTTTATACATATTGTCATATTATACCCTTTTTAGACAGGCTAAAATTTCCTTAACCCCGTACTATTGGTGGGGCTAAATGGCAATTTAGCCCCACCTATAGTACGGGGTTAAGCTTAGCCCACTTTCGTTTTACACAGCGTTTTTGCAAAGTGGGCTAACCCCACCTATAGTACGGGATTATTTGGCCCTGCAAAAAAGCAGGGTTATCCCACCAATTGCGGTGCTAAGAGCAATAGTACGGGGTTAAGATCGCATGTGTAAAACGAAAGTGGGCTAAGCGCTCCCATTCATGCCCCGCAACAGAGCCGGCCCTGTTGTCCAATCAGAGGTAAGTATAATGAATATTCATGAACAGCGATCACGGCGATGAAAAAAAAAGCGCGCGCCAGAAGTCAGCGATTTTGGATATGACCCGAATGACCCCTCAGTGCGCTCGTGAATATTCATGAGCTACCAATAGTCCGGGGTTAGCGAGTTTCGTGTGTAAAAAGCAAGCATTCCTTATCCGGGGTTAGCAAAAACAATTTGGCATGTGTGAAAAGGAAAATAAATAGTACGGGGTTAAGGATAGTACGGGGTTAACGATAGTCCGGGGTTAAGAAAATCCTGTGTAAAAAGCCTATTAATGTGTTTAAAATTTGAAAAATGGGTCGTTAGGGTCGCAAGACAAATTGCTGAGATACGGGACTGTCCCTTGATATCAGGACGTCCTGCCTCTACTGCTCCTTCAATGGTACTTGAAGAAGTGTTTAAAGCATCGTTGAGATTATTCAATAGGCTCTAAAGAGTGTCTGCATTATTGTCTGGAGAAGGAGGGATAAAGAGGATGAGAGAGAGAGAGAGAGAGGGAGATACATGCTGCGAAAGAATGAGAGAAGACGGTGCTGCACCATCCCGAGTTTGTGCAATCATGAGATTTCAGCCCGATAGGCCCTCTTCGCGATTAATCTCGAGATTTAAGAAACCCCGTCTCCATCTTCGCAAGAAGAGCGATTACTGCTCGAGCGAGGCGTCGATGCATTATGGTCTGACGCCATGAATAAATAACCCCGAGTGCGTCTGCACCTACGAATTACTAGTAGTGTGATAATTCGTAAAATAGCGTGCTATTTTGCAACTAATCCCAAGTTGACTTGGGATTCCAATCTCGAGATTAATCCTACGAACTAGCGCGATAATTGCGTCTCCATTGCAAATAATCTTGAGGTTGTTCAGATCGGGAGAATTTGCTGGATCTGAAATAGCGCGCTAATTTGAAAACTTGGGATGGTGCAGGTTGACGACCCTAGAGGGAGGGAAATAGAGAAAGAGAGAGGGAGATACATGTATATGTAGCTTTGCCAAGACATACAGAACAAATCTTGAGGAGAAAGAAAAGATCTTTGACAAAAGACCATCTCAATCCCAGGGTCTTGGTAATCAACTTGAAAGAGTCAGGAGGAATATAGGCAGCATACAGCAGACAAGAAATGTGAAAAAGATGCATCCACACTTAAAATTTTCTTTCCGTATTTTCTTGGAGATTTAGGGCCTTTTCACACTTGAATCTTTAATCATCATGCTATTGATGATTGCAATTCGTCTTAAGAATCATCGGACCCTTCACACGCTCACTCAAAAACTGTGGTTTGAATTTGAATTCCTGAGCGAAGGCGGTATGTGTCCTTGTTGACTTCTCAATCAAAGCACTGCATCGATATGAGGAGTGCATGACAATTGTATTATCTACGGAAGTGCTTGAAAGGACGCATTAGCTCCGCCCCCAAAAGATGTTGTGGAGGTCAAGCCTTTCACACTTAAAATTTGTACCGTAATTTGAGTGAAACTTGACTGGACTTTGCCTCAAGAGTAGAATTTGAATTCATGATTGTCGCGTTTCTGATTCTTTTGGTTTCACACGTGTTAAACATTCATATTAATTAGTAGTGGCATTAGCCTTATTTTTCACTGGAATCATTCAAATCACGATTTTTTTACCATGTGAAAGGGCAATTAGAATGTTCTTGGAGATTCAGAATGAACTTGATGATACTTAATGAGACTCATGCACATGTGAAAATATTAAATATCAAGATTTATTTTGCAGGAATCCCCTATAAGGTGCTAGGCATCTTTTACAGCTACAATGTATTATTTAATGTTTGTCTTTATCTGCAAGAGATATGAAGGCTAAAAACTCAATTATTTTGATAGAGCAGTCGTCTCTTACCAAGCAAATTTTCTGTTGTGAAACCAGGATAAAATCCAATTATAAGCTGTAGGGATTTCTTTGGACAGTAAAAGTGACATGACTAAATATTTTGTTGGGATTTCATGCCATTTACTGCTATACATGCATAATTTTAGTTGCCAACTATTAGTTATTAGATAAAATCTTTTTGTATTGCAAACGGGCTCTACATGACCACCAATGATGAGAAATGTAGATGATTGTCTTGACAGATTCTACATTACCTTTTTGAGTTATACAATTCTAGCATAACTTTTGTTGAGCATTGGAATTGTTGTAAACCAAGAATAAACACATTTAAATAATACACTTGTAACAAATCCAAAATGATTCAGCACACATATAGCTTGTATTTGTATAATATTTGCTATACAACATCAATTCTTATACAATGTTTGATTTGTGAAAAATTGAAGAAGTGAGAACATGGCCATTGAATGGAGGATATCAAAGCGATGAGCAGAAATTAAATTGTTTGGTGCCTTGAGGGAGGTGAGAAGTGGAGCGTTGAAATTCCTTGAGTTTTATTCCATATCTCATTACTTTCTAGCCAGGGAGAAAGAGAACAATGAAGATGAAAATTTTTATGTTTAGCACTCGAGGGAACGAGTGACTTCATTTGGAGTTCATTCCCTACGTGCCTGGATGTCTGAAGAGAGAAAAAAAGGGTGAAATTACAAGAGATGGTGTAGATGAACATTTGTAATGTGATATCCTGTTACCAGACCAGTTAAATGTGATTTTGATGTTGATGATGATAGAAAGAGATATTCCTTTGAATAAAATTTTTCTTAATGATCAAGGAATATACTTAGGTCTATATCCATGGTGAAATTGACTAGTGCCTTTTATAGTAGAATCTCAAAATCATTGCATGTTTATAGTAACATTGTAAATATTCACACAGCATGAGAGATGTGAATGTGACTTGATGTTCAATTACATTTTCCTCCAAAATGTCCTTGAAAATAAATAATTAAGGCACAAAAAGGGATGGATTTATGTTTCTATTTTCTATATTAAAGAATGCGTAGGTACATGTATATATTTTTTTACCCTTATAGAAAGGGACTGCCCCATTGTGGGAAAAAAGGTTGAAAACACAAAATATTGAAAGGCAAGACTAGTCTTGAAAAATACATTTGCATTTTACAAGCCATCAAGAAAAAATTATTTCCTGTGGTGTACAGCATAGATATCTGATACATATCTTCCTTTACCATAATGCATAATGCATTTGATTTGAAGGCTACCGTATGTAAATCTAACAATTGCTATTAAAGCTCTTCCCTTTCGAATAAATCTTGTTGAAACCCCGATATTGTAAACTGTATAAGAATCGCAATAATTTTCATGGTGTTTGGTGAATTTGAAAAGAATTTTGCTTTGCTTTGACTTGATAAATTTAGGAAATAGGAGCTAGAAACCGATGCTCAATATTTACATTTTCCAAAGACAGAGATACTATAGTATTTTTTATGCTATTTGGCAATGTGAGTAAAAATTTTAATCGTCATTTAAATATGGCATGTACAAGTTTACAAAAATTAAGGTAATCTAAAGTTCTGATTTAGATGTGCCAACATTCCCTCTTCAAGATTTTGTTGAAACTTTATGTTCAAAGACTTCCCAAAGTAAATAAATGTTATATCTTTTCTACTAAATCTAGCCCCTGGATTAACTGTCTGGGGAGTAATGTGATTATGATCAATAGCCGCTCATGAATTTTTAGGGGAAATTCCCCCTTTTTGAAAGAAACTAGTTTGTTGCAGTAATGCAGTTTGCATCATGTGCATTGTGATTATTTAAGCAGATCTATCAAATATCAATCTAAGGAACTTTTGCAGAAAGAAAATATTAAATGATCCTCAGAATTTAAGACATTTGTGATTTGCGCATTAAACATACATGTCTTAAAGCATCATTTTGAGCAGTTGAATGTATGAATTGTGGACTTATAGTATGAATCTGAATTTGGAGTTGATGTAAAATCATAATTGAGTGATTATTTTTTGTAGTATAATAATCAAGGTTTGATCCTCTTGATTAGGCATCTAGGTACAAAAGTCTGTTCCGTGTTTTTGTGCAAGAATTCTGCTTAAGTGTCTTTCATGCATTACAGATCTATTCTTTTGTTTTGTGTATGATGAAATTTGAGAAAATACTAGTGATAAAAAGATGTTTGCAGAATTCCTGCTGAAAAACAGAGGTCAGACTTTCCAACATTTTATTGTGAATTGGGCTACAACTTCATAGCAGCATCATGGTTCCACCAGAAGGCCCAGCAATCACTATTAACACAGCACCTGCCAGGTACATTACCTGGTTAGCACACCCGGGTGGAGTGAGGCAATTCTGGATTGGTGCCACCCCCAAATAGTGTTTAGTTTTGAGTTTATATTGAATTCTCAACCCTTGTAAAGATGCATTTGTATCAGGTTTGAGTGAATGAACCTGTTGTATACTTTGATATTGCCATTCCTCCAGTTTCATAATGGATCTTTGGTATCATTAATTGTGTATAAAAATGTAATAAATTACACACATGTCTGCTGCGGTTCCATAAAACACACTTGATTGATTACATGCATGCGTAATACAGGCATCATGTGACATTATTGGATCTCGAGATATTACTGCCATGGAAGTAACTGATCAAGACTTGTACTCTCTTGGCTTTATTTCAATGATGACAGAGATTACAATCATAGCAAACATTAACCTCTTGAATGCTACAGCATCTTTTAATATGATACTTTGCAGGAGATTAAAAGAGATTAATAAGTCAAGTGATGACCTTTGAATTCTGTTTAGATGAAGATTGATTGAGGATAAAATGTATAGAAATGACAGTCAGAGATTGACATTTAAAATTTCCCATAAATTTTTATGTAATTGCTTGAAATAAATTAATTTGGGGCTCTGCGTGCTTTAGTATCATTTTTCATATTAGAGACACTCCTGGCCATGTCTATAAACATCTGCATGTAGACAAGAAATCAAGCTGCTCTGCTGTTCATATTCATGCTATCATGTACATGTGTATTTGAAATTAGTAAAATGCATTTTGGAAATGATTTGTTCACCTCATTTATTGCTACATGTATGTCCTTCATTTAAAGAGAAACGCCAGTACATGTAGTTGCAGTAAACACTGATTTCATGAGAAAGTCTGTAAAACCAGGTTTAATTGTCAGAATATCATCGAGGATCTAGATCTTGTACAGTTACATAAACTGAACTTTGTGAAATCTTGAAATCTACGCTGAAAAATGTTCAGACTGAAGATCCCCCAACACAGATAAGCGCACGTGGGACAGTGTATAATTATTGCTGGAATAAAGACCCGACGGAAGTGACCGAATCCGCGCTTATTTTGCTTATATCTCAGCAATTACACAATTTCACCCAGAATCATTTGGCACATATTTTTTATTCATACAAACAGACACTTGGGTAGTCATTATATTAGATTCTGTGAAAAGTCATTTTGAGATCGTTACCAAAACTGGAATTTATCTTAGAAGTTTCAAATGTACATGACCAAGTGACCCTAAGTCCATTGGGTAGTTTTATACCCTATATAAACAATATATAGAACAATATTACATTCCTTGATATTTAGAAATAATTTTTGGTCATAGCTCATGTACGTGAACATACCTTTAAGCTTTATAGATCATTATGTAAAGTAAATTCAACCATAACATTAATTCTTATGTTGGAATGAGTAAAGGAAACAGGAAATTCCTGTTTCAACGATTCTAATTCTTTATCTTCTGAAGATATGAATGTAGAGCCTTTTATTATTTTTTTATTATTGAAAATAAATCTTGTCAAAGTCATGATTTTTATGGTCTATTTCTTTGTGTATTCTGAAACCTTTAAAAGGTAGAAAGGGAGACTACGTACCTTGTAGGGTGTATTCAATATCGATTTTCACATTTAAACAGCAACATGAATCATAATTCAAAATGCAATTAAGAGATGCCTAAAAACAAAGGGTGTGTTCAGTGTCACCCATTCCTGTTCAAAGTAAACATCTTTCAGATGTAGATTCGTAGGAAAATTTAAATGCTGAAAAAAGGATGAATTTTGAAACTCGATTATCATAGATTTTATTAGCTTTAGCATTTGGAATGCAATGAAATGTAACACTGAATATGATTGAGTTTTTGAAATGTGCTTGCACAGTGGAAGCTATGCTGATGTTAGTTTTTTGTGAGAGATGGATTTGAAGACAATTGACATATTCCAGCTCATAATTTTTTACACTATTATGGAGTTGTTAATCGTGTTTGTGTTGTGTTGTGTAATTGCATATTGAATCATGATTCATGTTGCTGTTTAAATTTGGAAATCAACATTGAATTCCCCCTAGGATAGTAAACTTGTCTTCCTGGACAGGGTCAATTTAGAAACCACATTCAAATTATAAAATAGAAAATGCAGCCTTTATAATAGACGCATGATCTTGATATTAAAGAGAAATTCCAGTAGTTGCAGTAAACACTGATTTTATGAGAAAGTCTGTAAAACAAGGCTTAATTGTCAGTATATCATCGAGGATCTAGATCTGGTACAGTTACATAAACTGAACTTTGTGAAATCTTGAAATCTACGCTGAAAAATGT
Organism: Lytechinus variegatus; assembly: GCF_018143015.1. Classification (NCBI taxonomy): domain Eukaryota; kingdom Metazoa; phylum Echinodermata; class Echinoidea; order Temnopleuroida; family Toxopneustidae; genus Lytechinus; species Lytechinus variegatus. Next base: position 16,979,804 of record NC_054743.1, on the reverse strand, counting down.
TCAGACTGAAGATCCCCAACACAGATAAGCGCACGTGGGACAGTGTATAATTATTGCTTTGAATGTCGGGCCCGACGCTCTACCTGAATCCTGTGCTTATTTGCTGATTTCTCAGCAATTACTCAATTTCTTCCAGAATCCTTTGGCACATACGTTTTATTTATAAAAACAGACACTTTGATGGTCATTTCATTGGATTCTGTACGAACTCATTTTGATATCGTTACCAAAACTAGCATTTACCTTTAATCATTGCCATTGCAGAAATATACACTCACCGTACTTTGGTAAATTTTGATCATTATTGTGCAGCAATGTCAATGTGAATATCTGATGAATACGAAAAAAGGGAAGTAAACCACTTTAGAGCCATTATTATATTATTTTCTCAATGTTAATAATATGAACTACAGTACCATTAGAATGACATCATACTGCAAAATAAAATCCTTGTCCATAATGACTTTGATATAGTCATGGTCAACCTTTGTGTTGAACCAGGATATGGCCTTGCATGAGGTATGGTAAGCGTGTCACCTGTTACTCAGTGGGAGGGGCCGACTCAACAAATTTTCTCACCAATTAGGATGACTCAATGTCGCTACTATAGTGTATGGTAAGCCAAAGATTGTTATGATAATAAATAGATGAGAGTGACTTAACAATTCCCTACCTGCATGCCATCTATTTATGGTCAGTCATTCATTACATGGACCTACATGTATAATCAGGACAGTAGTTTAGGTCTTCCCTTCCAGACATTGGCTAGAAAATTAAAAGTTAGGAAATTTGATCCTGAAAGCAACAAGAAATAAACAAAATATAAAAAGTATTTTAACATTACTAAAAGGACTTTTCTAGTTTACAGTCAAGTAATTATGATTATACACACTATATACATTACAGCTCATAAAGTGATCAGTTTGTTTAAAATATCCTTTCATTCTTCAGTCATATAAAGTTAAAACCAATTCTAAAGTTAAGTATATTCTAGGTGGACTTGGGCATACAGTTACTGAAATATTGTCCACAAGAGCATTTTTTTCTGTCATTAATGGAAGACTACTACAGAGATTTTCATACACGTTGGGATAGCTTTGTGTGTGGGCTCATAATTGAACATATCTGAATTTATTTAGGATGAAAGGATGTAATGTATTTTTGTGATCCATTATGATAAGAAAAATGTGAAAGCAGCACATACATACACGACATGTGTTTTAATAGAGGGATGTTTTCATTACTGTAATGTAAGTGTAGTTTTCATAAGATGTTTCCAGACCCACTCAAAAACTTAAAATACCTGGTATCAAGATATCTTCTCTGATCTACTCCGATCATGAAATACCAGGCACATTTTAGCCAGTATAAAGCAGATTATACATACATGTACAAGGGTATTTTCTTTCAGTGATTGTATGAGTACACACATGTGTATGATACATTTATGTACTCGTATAATCCGTGAAAGAAAATACCCACTAGTTGGTAACCTGTACTTTCCAAAATTTATTGTGTTTTGATTCATTTTGCGATCATAATCTGAGTTTACAATTAACTCTTAAGATTTCCAAATTAGCCAATATAATAGAGACATGCCAATTTATTTGATTGAAAACTCCAATTTTGCTCCAATGTAAAGAATATGGTCCTATCAATACTGTTTCTCATAGAACATGACTAAAAATGCACTAATAGACCCCCTCTATAGGTCTTGATGAGCGTAATTGAAGAGTTAGTCGGTGTTATACCCCTTTCATAAACCCATCCTCCAATTATCCGACTAAGAGTTATGCGGATAATTCAATAAAAATTGCGTTAAAAAACTACGAAAATAATCCACACTTTTTTTTACGAGCTCCCGACCAGAAAAAGGCAGATAATTGTCATGGCAACTGCACACGCCCCCTCTGATGGGGTTGCGTTGGAAAAGGGTGACCTTGTGACCGCACCATGGCAATTGTCCGCATTACTTTGGAAATGCGTTCATAAAGTCAAAATCTGGTCCCGATGCTGCTATTATTCGGATAATAGCAGCATCGAAATATTGCGGATAACCCTGGTCCTCCTCCGATTTTACGACCAATTTATGTGGCTATTATCCGCATAATTGGGTTTATAAAAGGGGTATTAGAGTTCCTTGTCATAACCAACTTTGGACACAGCTACAAACCTTGGAAGAGATAGATTCAAGGTGGACTTGAGTCATAATAGGATTATGTTTTATTAATAATCCAATCAACACACACTTGAAGTTTGCAGACCACTGTTGTATTCAAACTTTGTTGGCTGCAGGAGCACCGCTTGTAATGAATTGGAGAGGGCCTTATGGGAGTATTGACATTATAGAAAAGATGCTTGACTTTATTTCACTAGACCTAGATCTATATAAAATGAAAATATGCCATTAAAATCCATGACGTTTATACTTCTATAAGAACCCCTACATTTTCCACATTTTTGCTTATTAAAGATAGTCAAACCTTATACAATATTAAATATATGATATTCATCGGAATGATAAAAATCTGGGAAATTTTTACATGTACTGATACCTTACAGGATATGGTTAGCTTTAATAATGCAAGTGAATAAATTACCATGGTCCCAGGTATCCTCTATATAAATGTGATTTGCCGAGCCAACTGTTGATTTAATCCTGCACCAGGTTGAATGAGTTGTCAGTTTTTACGGTATATTCTTTCAATAATTCATTAGAGACAGAACATGGAGACAAATTAGATTACATGTACATGAGGTACACTCAGACCGTCTTTATTTAAATCCAGATTTTCTTCACAGTTTTAGGTGAGCAAAAAATATCATTTGCATTTTATGTACTTCACTTCATTTGACTTTATGTCATTTCAGCATGGAGACACTCAGTCTGTCCAATAAATTTGTCTTCTACAAGTCCTTTTACCATATCACAACATTGGAAATGAAATGCTAGAATATAATGTGATATAAAAACGTAACACATTAATCTTCTACAAGTCCTTTTACCATATCACAACATTGGAAATGAAATGCTAGAATATAATGTGATATAAAAACGTAACACATTAATCTTTGAAAATAATTCTAATATCAGTTATATTTTCATTGCTGAAAATGTTTCCAATACCAAAGTGACACTGACCTTGTTTTATTTCAATGGGTGATTTCAAGTCCGGTGTTGGCCTTGGTGTTGGTGTTGAAATTTGGATTGCTTCCCTGGCTCCAAAACTTATTCAGAGTTTGCAAAAGTGATCCAGTACACATTATTAACACCTCAGCAACTAGAGACTTACTTTTCAGGACCATCTTCATTTTATGTTAAGAAACTTTAGTGTTATAATCGTGTAAAAATTGACCTAACTCCAACACCAAACGGTCAACACCGTACTTGAAATCACCCATTGATATTATGTATATGATGCAAAATTAAAATGGGAATAATCTTGGGTATATCATGGGCACAGTGGGTGTGAACAGCAACCCCAGGAATTATTCAGAAGTTTTTATGGTTTTCCTGATGTTTTTTGTTGACAGTTTGCTGTAAAGTTTACGCGAATCATTGTTTGTAGATTCCTTTATATACACATCAAAACTTTGTGTAGATTTCCTTCTTGTGTAAATGGGGCATTTGAAAAAAAACCCCAACGTGATGATCAGCAATGCATTAACCATCCTGATGTTTTTTTCGTGAGGATGTGGCTTCCAAATAGAAACTCTTACCTTTTTCCTACTCCACTCCATTTGATATCTGCTCATTTTCTAAAAACTCTACATTTAAAAAATGTGCTCTCCAATTATGACCATCTGTTAATCAATGACAAATGGCGTTAAACATTTTCAGTACATTATATAGAGCCTGTTGATTATAAAATGTGGGTTATCTGATAATGTAATAAATAAAATGTATACTTCATATTATTTTAGTTGTCCAAGATATGAAATATTAATAGCATGCACTGATCTTAAATAATTTTCTCCATCACATTCACAAATGCAGGTTTCTGTATCCATTAAATAACCTTTAGTACAGAATATTTGTTGCATCTCGTTAGCTTGTGACATTTAGCCGTGATTACAGTTACATACAGTCTCCTTTATTGCGCTGTCTTGTTCATACCTGTATGTACTCTGGGTTAATCCATTTTAAGAGTGGAAGAGTTGTGGCCTTGTGGTTCTGACGCTTGCCGTTTTATCAGAGGGTTATGGGTTTGAGCCCCAGCAATGGCGTTAATTTTCGTCAGCAAGGGTTTTCATCCACATTGTGCTGCACTTGACCCTTGTATGTAATTATCGGTACACGGAAGGAATATAAAATGCTACCTATATAGTAACTACAACAATTGCAATGTAATCATTATTATTTTTATTACTGTAAATCTGTTTTCACAATTACTTCCCTCAAACCTGTTAACTCTTTCTTTGTACTTCATTCCAAATATTTACCCATCCCCAGTATTAGTTTACTCCAAACTTAACATTTTGTTGTACTTGAATTTAATAAATGCTTTCTTTCTTAAACTTGCATCAAATCTACTTAAAGACTGTAACCTTACATTTAAATAGTTAATGCTCACTATGTACTGTACATAATTTACACTTTTCTTTTAATAATCAATGCCTACTTCACAACATGTAGGAACCACTTTTTTATTTTTTACATTGTGTGTTAAAGTCATGCTTGGATACACTGATTGGATGTTAGAGAGAAATAATAATAGCAGGGCCCGCTGGTAGAACAGTTTTCGAAACTGAAGTGGCTACCCTGGGTAGACATACCTATATTATTATTATAAAATTATAGAGAATGAGAGAGGCAAAATTGAGGAAACTTTAGAGCATACATATGTGTAAAAAATAAACGGTCCATGATGACAAAATAACATTAACAGAGCATTAATTAGAATAAAGGGTTATGTTGTCTCCATTCAGCTCATACTACATACAAGATTCAGATAGAGGAAAGTATGAACACAGCATTGGAGGTAATCACCGCTCGATCATGTCTCTGCCCCATAGATTGTAATACTTGCCTGTTCCGCGCGAAGCACCGCCACCATCGCCGAGGCATGTTGTTGCATGGCAGTGATGATAATGACGACTTTACCTACCTTCACGTGTCATCTAGTGATTAATAGTGCAAGGATTGATAGAGTTTGGCTTGTCTCTTCATAGGTCAAACACCCAGGAGAGCCAAGATATCTTAAAGGAAGATTGTCATCTTTGGAGAGGGCTGTAGGCTCTTGTGCTTGAGAATTAGTCTTGATTCATAAACTTCTTGGTTTAGATTGATATTGGCTTTTCTCATCATAGGTCAAACACCCAGGAGATCCAGGATATCTTAAAGGGAGATTGTCTTCTTTAGAGAGGTCTATAGGCTCTTGTGCTGAAGAATTAGTCTCGCTTAATAAACCTCTTGGTTTAGATGAATAGTAGTGCAAGGATTGATAGAGTTTGGCTTGTCTCTTCATAGGTCAAACACCCAGGAGGGCCAAGATATCTTAAAGGGAGATTGTCGTCTTTGGAGAGGTCTATAGGCTCTTGTGCTTGAGAATTAGTCTCGCTTAATGAACCTCTTGGTTTAGATGAATAACAGTGCAAGTATTGATAAAGTTTGGCTTTTCTCTTCATAGGTCAAACACCCAGGAGAGCCAAGATATCTTAAAGGAAGATTGTCATCTTTGGAGAGGGCTGTAGGCTCTTGTGCTTGAGAATTAGTCTTGATTCATAAACTTCTTGGTTTAGATTGATATTGGCTTTTCTCATCATAGGTCAAACACCCAGGAGATCCAGGATATCTTAAAGGGAGATTGTCTTCTTTAGAGAGGTCTGTAGGCTCTTGTGCTGAAGAATTAGTCTCGCTTAATAAACCTCTTGGTTTAGATGAACAGTAGTGCAAGGATTGATAGAGTTTGGCTTGTTTCTTCATGGGTCAAACACCCAGGAGAGCCAAGATATCTTAAAGGGAGATTGTCATCTGTGGAGAGGTCTGTAGGCTCTTGTGCTTGAGAATTAGTCTTGATTCATAAACTTCTTGGTTTAGATGAGTGATATTGGCTTGTTTCTTCATATGTCAATCACCCAGGAGGGCCAAGATATCTTAAAGGGGAATGAAACCTTTGGAACAAATAGGCTTGTGTAGAAACAGAAAAATCATAGAATAAGAATAAAGAAAGTTTGAGAAAAATCAGACAAATAATGAGAAAGTTATGAGCATTTGAATATTGCAATCACTAATGCTATGGAGATCCTCCCATTGGCAATGCGACAAGGATGTGTGATGTCACTGATGAACAACTTTCCCTTTAGTGGACTATAAAATACCCTCAAAATGTCTCTTTTTGCTTTTTCTTATGATGATACAAACTCTTTATCCATGATGTATTCTTAAAAAATATGTATTACTTGCCCTCATGTAGAAAGAACACATGATCTGTGGAAAGATGTGATAAAAGAGGCAATTCAACTGAAATATATACTAAAGTAATGGGGAGAGTTGTTCACAAGTGACATCACACATCTTTGTCGCATTGCCAATTTGCTATCTCCATAGCATTAGTGATCGCAATATTCAAATGCTCATAACTTTCTCATTATTTGTCCGAATTTTCTCAACTTTTGTTGATCTGTTTCTGTGATTTTTCTGTTTTCACACAAGCTATCTTGTTCCAATGGTTTCATTCTCCTTTAAAGGGAGATTGTCATCTGTGGAGAGGTCTGTAGGCTCTTGTGCTTGAGAATTAGTCTTGATTCATGAACTTCTTGGTTTAGATGAGTAATATTGACTTGTTTCTTCATAGGTCAAACACCCAGGAGAGCCAAGATATCTTAAAGGGATATTGTCATCTCTGGAGAGGTCTGTAGGCTCTTGTGCTAAAGAATTAGTCTTGATTCATGAACTTCTTGGTTTAGATGAGTAATATTGACTTGTTTCTTCATGGGTCAAACACCCAGGAGAGCCAAGATATCTGTAAAGGAAGATTGTCATCTGTGGAGAGGTCTGTAGGCTCTTGTGCTTGAGAATTAGTCTTGATTCATGAACTTCTTGGTTTAGATGAGTGATATTGGCTTGTTTCTTCATAGGTCAAACACCCAGGAGAGCCAAGATACCTTAAAGGACAAGTCCACCCCAACAAAAACTTGATTTGAATAAGAGAGAAATTCAACAACCATAACACTGAAAATTTCATCAGAATCGGATGTAAAATAAGAAAGTTATGACATTTTAAAGTTTCGCTTCATTTCACAAAACAGTTATATGCATATCTCGGTCGGTATGCAAATGAGGGAACTGATGACATCACTCACTCACTATTTCTTTTGTATTTTATTATATGAAATATTTTGATTTTCTCATCATTGTCATGTGAAATGAAATTTCATTCCTCTCTGAACACGTGGAATTCCATTATTGTTATAACATTTTGTGCTTCAGGCAAGGAGGTCCTAATCATCAAATTTGTAAAAATTGAAATATTGTATAATTTAAACAATAAAAACAAAAGAAATAGTGAGTGAGTGACATCATCGACTCTCTCATTTGGATGTAACTGGCTTGTTCATATAACAATTTTTTTGTTAAAAATAAGCGAAACTTTGAAATGTCATAACTTTCTTATTTTACATCCGATTTTGATGAAATTTTCAGCATTGTGTTTGTCTGATTTTTCTCTATTGATTCAAATCAACATTTTTCTGAGGTGGACTTGACCTTAAAGGAAGATTTTCGTCTCTGGAGGTTTATAGGCCCAAATGAGGGGGGGGGGGAGCAGTCAAATGTATTGCTGTACAAATGCATGACCAAATTATTTCCAAACACCCCCTAAACAATTTTTTCTCTGTGTGCAAAATATTCCCTTAAACAAGTTTTTAGCAGGCTTCATTTTATACATATTTTGGCCCCTAAACATGTTGTCGCCAGAATATGACCCCTTAACTAATTTTGTACATTGGGAAGAACCCGAACACTCTTTAGAAACGAGGAGGGAAAAGCCCGGGGGGGGGGACAACCCTAAACATGCTAGTCTTAAAAAATGGCTTTGGAACAAAACATAGGCCTACCCTAAATATGTTTGACCCTGAGATTGACTACTGACCAGTCTTTCAAAACCACCTTTAAAAAAAATTGGTGTTTATGATACCCTTATTCTAATGCACATGCAGCCCGCATCCAAAACTTAAAAAAACACACCTTGAAACACGTTTTTTTTGTGGTCATGCATGTTTTTTGGCCCAGGTCCATAAACCTCTTGGTTTAGGCATAGGGTCCCGGGTTTAGGTGATTAACAGATTGCGGCTTGTCTGGTCAAACACCCAAGAGAGCCAAGATATAAGGGAGACTGTCATCTCTCTCTATAGATTCATGTGGTGGAGAATTAGTCTTGATACTAAGCCTCTTCGAGAACATACTTTGAATTTTGTTTTAGGAAATACGATGGAAACTTGCTCTTTTGGAAAACAGGAGTGTTTTTAAATGTTCGAATGAAATTCTCTCTTTTTTCATGTGATATGTTCAGTTTTGAACAGAGCAGCAGTAAAAAGACTAATATTATTCTAGTAATGTATCGAATTCTCACAATGTGACTAAAATGATTGAATCTATTAAATTTTCATGTATGAAATATAAAAAAATATTTGGTTGCTCTTTAAATATACATGGGTATTAAATAGTGTATTATGTGTGGAAACACCATAATCACATCATGGTTTTCTTTCCAAAATTTGTGACAATTTTCAAAGTTTTCAATGCATATGTATATATATTGGCTCTAGTTTATTGTTTAGAAAACAAATTTGTAATAAAAAATGCAGGATGTAATTTGGCATTAAACAATGCATGGTTTCTCAGAAAGGTGATTCAAATTAACGTCACACGAAGAGTCCACAGGATTTTTTGAGGTGATTTTCCAGCCATTTATGTCAGCATCTCCATTCTCCTGAACATATGTCACCGAGTTTTATGAGTGGTTTGGACTATATTTAGGAAGTTTGTGAGGGGTAGTCTGTCTGTTCACTGTTTTTTTTTTATCATAGCTGATCTGTCAAATGAGTGAGATGGGCATGTTCAGATGTCTGGCATGTCACATTGAGTTATCCTGTTGGTCCACCTTGAAATGATTTGGGTACAAACCAGTACCTGTGATATATATTTTTTTTGGGGGGGGAGGGGGTGGGGGACAGACAAACAGAGAGAGGGGGGGGGATTGGCACTTTGAAAGGGAAGAGAAAGGAAAGAGGGATACGTGTACACTGCAAAAACTCTGGTGTTCATTTAACACCAGCCTGGAATATATATATGTCCACACCAGAGAAGTGTTAAACAACACCAGTTTCTTTTTGGTCTAACACCAGATAGGTGTTTATACAACACCAATTAGTATTAAAACAGCATTGGTTCGATTCCAAACTGGTGTTGATTCAATTCTTCTCTGGTGTGGACATATATAGATTCTGGGATGGTGTTAAATATCAACACCAGAGTTTTTGCAGTGTAAATATGTAAAGAAACAGTGGGGGGGGGGGGGGGTTCTAGCCTCAGGTGAATTGTTGTATTGGGCCTAGTATTGCAGTGAGCACATGGACTTGGAGTTTGTCCATTCACGCTATACCAGTGGTTCCTCTGTGAATTAGGCCTACTACATGTATGTTCACAAATGAGGTTTTATTGACTTTATAGATAATTTTAGATTGATCGATAGATTAATCGACATGATAAACACTATGGTGCTATCAATACAAGGTTGAAGGACTTCAGAATAATTTTTGAAGGAAGAATTGATTGACATCCACACTTTATACTATGGAGATCCACTACTTGCAAGGTTATTATTATTAAATAAAGTAATAATGAGAATATGATTTACTTGTGACAAGAATGTGACCTGCTTGTGACAAGTGACAAATATATTGTCCCATATGAAAAAAGTTACATTTTTTTTCTTTTGAGACTGGAGATGTACAAATAATCATAACAAATCATTGATTCAGTTCTTCAAAAAATAAATGTACATGTAGTTGTATAAGACTGTAATATCATACTGCATAAATTTTCATGATCATTTTAATGTAAGACTTGTAAGTTATAACGACCGCCCTTGTCCCCCCCTTGAGAATAATAAAGGGGACATGAGCACCATTGTCTTGGGTTTAATGCTCAGTACCACTTCCCTAGGAAAGGACTTTAATCTGTTGGTCCTCTGGTTCCGTAATTTAAAGGTGATTTGCATTCATACATAATATTATTCAAGTAAGAAAACAAATGGTAACCTTTAACCTCATGAATTTCGGAAGCTGTGCCTCTATAATGTGATCAGAAAATTATATTTTTTCACAGAAATAGATGGTTGCCCTCAAATACTTGCTGTATGAGTGCAATGCTACTAATCATTTCATGAGATTCATCCACATACGGTATTCCATCTTATCGTTCTTCTCCGTTGAGATTTCATCCTTCTCCCTGGATTCATCATCACGTATCTCACTTTAAAAGTTATTAGTGTGATTGGGAGGTAGGATGATTAGTGGCATGACCATGTTGAATACTTCTCCATATTTGGTTCATTCACACACCACAGAAACTGCATTTTTAATCTTGTATGTCTTCAGAATAAATCAGAGAGACTTTTTTTCTTTGTGAAAGCCACATTGCCCTTCGTGTAGAACCAAGAATGATAACCCCATTATAAACAGATTGGAAAGTTTTTTTTTCAAATTCCTTTTTGTGTAAAGGGGGCTTAGGGTTCTGACCCACTTCTCAAAATATAAACTGGCATATGGAAATAAGGTGCTGCAATAGTCCGTAAGGTTCATGGTCACCAAGAAAATGGAACAAAATTTATTTCCTTTCTAGAAAAGGAAAAATATGATTGTGGGATTTCATTTGTGCTTTCACATGTAGGCCCATATATCCTTTTCACCCAAGTGTGCCACTCCTTATAACTACTGTTGTTGTTGATGTTGTCCGTTTGTTTTTTTGTGTCCTGCTCATTTTCTATAAAATACTTTCTTCTTTGTATTCTTGTGTTTTCTCTTTCTTCCTTCCTGCACAGTATGAAATATATATGAAAAAGATTGATATATTTATCAAAGTTATAAATTGTAACTTATTTCTTATTTATCTCTTGTCACCATTCATTGTACAGGTTTGGATAGTGTACTGCAGCCTTACATCAACAATATATTGACCAAGAGAGTGAGTGGTGACCGTCTGCTCTTTATGACCACGTCACAGCATTTAGAAGATCTTGGCATACACAAAGTTGGACACCAAGAAATCATGCTTGACGCCATCAATTTACTATGCAATCTGGTAAGAATGGAAATGAACTCTTTTTAACAAAATGTAGGGTTTTTATACATTCTCCTCCCTTTGTTTCATCTGGCAAATTTCTCTAACAACACTCAATGCTGTTTGTAAGTTGACGCTTTCAGACATTGTCTTTGTTTTTCTTTGTCTTTCAGTGTCTAGCTCAATTAAGTATGTAATAAATTGCACCATGTACATTTGATAACTTGCATGCAATTTCCATTTCCTTATATCATAATGGATTGAAGCCCTTTCCAAAAGAAGGAAAGATCACATAACACTGAACATTGTCTGTGCAGACTGTGATTTCCAGGCACAGGTCAAGTGAGTGTTTCATGAAGCTTCTTGTCAGTCATTTTCACAGATAAATTTGCTCTAAGCCAATCAGATGCAAGGATTTCAGTAGCTTATAACAGTTGTCAGTGGAAATAATTGACTATTAGTTTCATGAAATGCTCCCCTTGTCATGATGAGTTCTTCCTTCCTCCATGTATTCCCTCTTTTCCTCTTTTAAAGGTAACTGTTGAGTATCAAATTACGGTACAAGCATTTTGCATGATGACTGATAATCTACTGGAAATTACAGCTTCTGATACACTTGCTACTAGTAAACGTGATTTTTCCATAATTATTGATTATGAGTTTCATAAGAGTAGTTCTACTGAGCGCCGGTGATGGTAGCTCGAGCTAAAGCCAGGGTAATAATAGCAGCGCTTTGTATCCTCGGGCAAAAGGCGCTATATAGATATAGCTATTATTATCATTATTACTAGAAACAATGACACAATATGGTTGCAGTTCACCTCTCAAAATATTATTTAGAAATGGGGGGGGGGGGGGTGAGTAATACATAAACAAGCTTTCCTCAAATTGCACCAAGGAAAAAAAAATATTGTTGGTACTTGGGGTAAAATTTTCCCCAAAATGCCCTAAACAGCCCTGGAAAAGGGACAAAGAGCAAATTCCTGTCCGGGATGTAACTATATTAATGTAGCAAGATTGGGTCGGTGAGCTAAAATAAAAGGGACCTCCGAAAAAAAATTGCCCTGAACTAATACTCCAACCCACCAGGGTCCAATGGAAAGGGTGACACATTGTTTGGCAATTATTCAGGGGGAGGGGGCAATCTATTGATTTTGTATTAATTTTTTTTGTTTCCTTTATAGCTGATGATAATTGAAAATAATACCCAAGTACATACATGTGTGATACTATACATGGCTTGTAGAATGTTTTCTGATGGTTGGGGAGGGGTCATTATGAATAGGAATTTGGGATACTTGTGGATATAAAGCCAACAAACTTTTAAAAAAAAAATATTGGAGGCCCCCCCCCAAAAAAACTCTTAAAAATCAGCCTTATTGGTACAATGCATTCATGGATGGGAATCCTCCATCGTGAATGAAGTCCCCAATTTAATTGCATTAAAAATTACTAATAAATTTATATTGAATCATTATCCTATTCTTCTACCACACTTGTAGATCGTTGCCTCATGTAAGGGGTGTATTCTTTCGTATTATGTAATCGACACCCCAATACATGCAGTTGATGTCACACTTCCTGTCTTTAGAGGTTAACCGCAATAAGGTACTACATTATAATTAAATTATTAACCCTTTGAAAGCCAAGCTCAAGGCATCTTGGTCAAGTCAATGCTAAAAGTGTGTAAGGTATACAATTTAAGTGGAATCACGTCTAAAGGGTTAAAGGGCGCGCTTGTTTGTTCTGGAATGAGTGTCATGTGAATAATGGAATACGGCTGATTGTGATAAAGGAGTCATTTGATCAACCAAGGTTACAGGTATGACGAGGTACATGCATTCGATGATGCAATTCAAAAGTTATTTGATGAGATTAGTCTGTGAAAAGAAAATAATAAAATGAAATACTGAATAGATTGTTAATCATCAAAGTTGTTTTTGATGTTGTATAGAACCCTTGGTCTACTTCTAGCTATAACTACTCTCCAAAAAGTAGTTAATATGTTTAGTAGAGCTCTGATTGTCTGTTCTAACTAACTAGGACCTACAGTAAAATTGGTGCATGTACATGTAAGTGTATGATATTCACCAACTTTGTGGTTAATATATATATATATACATATACAGCAGCTGAGAGTGGATGACATTCTTGTAGATTTGCATCATTTCAGGATTGTTTTTGTCACCTCATAAAATTTGGAAAGTGTCCCCTCTGTTCCGACTTGTGCCTGTGAATCAGAGAATCCTGGGGACAGTTGTACCCCAGGCCTTAATTTCATCCCCAAGAAATTGAGCCACATTGTGCTGCACTCACCTCATGTGAGGTAAACCAGGGACCTGGCTGGAATCATTTGTTCCTCGAAATTATGTGCTATTGAGAGTGGATAATAGCTGTTCAGGGGCCCGTTGCAGAAAGAGTTGCGATCAGACGCAACTTAAAAAATCTTGCGCAACTTTATTTTAGCCGATGAAGCACCCATGAATTCGGGACTTGCGTTTGTTATTTTGACTTGCGCGTTTAAATGCAACTCTTCCTGCAACAGTTGGTTAATACCAGGGTAATTATGCTGCAGTACAAGTGGTTTTTTGATGCTCTACAAATACATGTGTCAGTTAGAAATAAATTTATAGTACAAGTACATTGTACATATGCACTTTTACATGTAAATGAATAGCCTATGGTTTAAGTTCTGGTTTAGAAGATAGAGAACCATATTGAAAGTGAAAGTGAAAGAGAAATTATCTAAAATTTTCATTCCTTTTTAGAATTTTTAAAAATAACTTTTTAAAGGGACTTGGAATGTAAAAAATTTGTAATTATGGATCCAGGATCTGGTTGATAATTTGCTTGCACATTTCCCTTGTCTTACCTTTCATGATTTCTTCTTCTCTAATCAAAAGGAAGTCAACTTTGCTTAGTAATGGTCATTACAAATGTACATATGTGACCAATTAATACCCCATTTGAAAACTGAACGCTTTATTCAGGATTTTGTACCTGCCAGGCCACCCTGTCCAATAAGGATGTTCCTGGTATGTGTATTTTCTTTCAGCAAAGGGAATTTTTCTCTTCAGTCTTCTTCTTCTATTGAAAATAAATTTCCAGCCCTACATTGCAATGATATTGTAGTGAGTTTAGGACATTTGAGAATTTCCTCTACATTACATTAGTGCTAGCAGTGATGTACAGGAAATTCTCATATGTCCTATACTTATGGTTTGTTAGTATATGGCTTTGATTTTGGTTTCATTTCATCTTATTTTGCTTAGAGTTTAAGATCTCTCTTTTAATCAAAGAGAGAAAATGCATTCAATGCTTCCTGTTGTATAAAACTTGAATGCCTCCCTCTTTTGTTAGATGATAGAAAAAGAACTATTCTATATAAAGGCATATCCTTTGCTGTGGATATCAAAAGCTATGTTAATGGCTACAGGATGTCAACTGATGGGTTGACACATTTGATTGTTTTTCTGAGAAATTTATTCTTGTTTTTTTCTTTTTTAAGCCTTTATTTTTTGTATTATATATTGTAAACAACTGTTCCATATACATAGATCTCTTTTTTCTCTTTAGGTTAATTCTATAAAAAAATCTCTTGTAATGAAAAGCAATTTCTGTATTTGATTTGATTGTTTTGGAGCTTGGCTTTTATATAAGGCTCAGCCTTTCTGCCACTCCTAATTAATTTCTATTCGAGTAAAGTAATTTTTCATTCTTGTTTTTTTTATCGTTTTGCTTACTATAAATGTCATAATTATTTGTATTATATTTTGTCTATGTTATTTTGTTTTGATATATGTTTGTTTTTAATGAAATCATTAATTAAATGAATTGAATTAAATTGAATTGTACTTAATTTGTGTTACAATATACTGTTGTCTGAAAAATATAGTACATGTATGTGCATTTACAGTAGGAGACCGGGGTTAGTTGGAACATGGGGTAAGTTGAAACATAGTAATTTCTTTAACGCCTGTAAAATAAATTTATGCAATACTGCCCTCAATTTATTGCTATGATAATTCAACACTGTTGTATTATTTATAGCAATAAATTGAGGGCAGTATTGCATAAATTTATTTTACAGGCGTTAAAGAAAATTACAATGTTTCAACTTACCCCATTTCCAACTAACCCCGGTCTCCCCTAAACTAGACGTTTTGCAAAAGCAAGGTAATGGATCCATAATTCAATATAAATTCATGGCTTGATGTCTTGATTTAATTCATCATTATGACACATCAAGTCCCCTCCATATACACCAAGCAGCCCAGGTGCTTTACACATCACGTTCAGTTTCCCAAGTTTGGAACAATAAGTGATTTTGCACTTGATATAACAATTAGCTTCCTGCCAATATGTTGTATGCTATAAATGCAGATGTCACATTGACTGGTTTAGGGAAGGGGTGGATGACTGATATGATTTTCACACTGCATTTCCTTAACCCCATACTATCCATAAAGGGGAAATTCACCCTGAAGAAAACTTTGTTGTAAAAATAGAAGAAAAATTAGTAAAAAATATTGGTGAAGGTTTGAGGAAAATCCGTTAAAAAGTAAGAAAGTTATTAGCGTTCAAAGTTTTGGATCTGTGATGTCATAAACGAGCAGCTGCCCCATGTGTTATGTAATACAAAATGCATGAATTTCAATTTTTTTTATGGTTCCTGATTACTTAATTTTGTTTTCTTTTCATGATCGCGTGTGAAATGATTTGTCTATTGATATACAAAAGGTACAGTGAAAAACATTTTCTATTTTCTGAGAAAATGACATTTCTTTGATTTTTTACCATTCACTATGTATGAATGCTGCTCGCATATGACGTCACAACTCAATTGAAATTCTAATAACTTTTTAATTATTTGATGAATTTTTCTCAAACTTTCAGTAATATTTTTTATTAATTTTTCTGCTATTTTTACAATAAACTTTTTGTCAGGGTGAACTTCCCCTTTAACCCCATACTATCTTTTTTTCGATTCACACTGTCTTTCTTCACCCCATACTATCTGCTCAGCCGTACTATTTACCGTGCTAGCCTTCTTTGCTAAAATGTAGTTTGAAAACGAAGTGGGCTAAGCTTAACCCTGGGAAATTGGTGGGGCTAACTAAGACCCCCCCTTAGCCCCACCAATTTCCTGAGGTTAAGGAAAAAAGGTGCAGTGTGAAAAGCATATGAGAAAGGGGGGGGGGGGGAGGCACTGCATGTAAGACTGAGATCAAAACAGTGGAGTGGTATAGCCAAGTGATTTGAAAGGCCATGCTCACTCCAGCAAGAAAAGAGTGAAAAAATATCAAGCATAACACTGGCCATTCAATAGCCTATCTAATATATTCGCTTAGCTAGCGGGCAAAGTTCATATATATTGTTGCACAAATTTATTGAACACATGCAATTTCTGCATGAATAATAAATAATTTCCCTAGTACTGGTTCCGAACATTTCTGATAGGTTATTCAAAATTTGATTAATGGAGCAAAACTTAGATATGCAGTAACTTTAATTTTGTATGTCCAATTCTGATGAAATTGTCATGCTACATCTGTACATTATGCTTGTCTGATTTCTGTTTACCATAGTCAAATTAGCTTCTTGTAATTGTTATAGTGGACTTGGCATTTAATAGTGACAAATTATTGACTCATGCTTTGAAAACAAATCTCAGCAGGAGCATTACATATTTAGATCAAACTTGTTTGTCTAGTTAATATAAAAAATAGCTTGTACACCTGCATTTCAAATGAAATTATATTTTCAAAGTGTGTTAGAATGTATGTTGGAATATATGCTTTTAATAATTTGCTATTTTCTGTGGAATGTGAAACATTGTGAATGGGTAAAAGTGAATTGTCTATTTAAAGTAACAATGATATCAATTGTTTTACTACTAAAATACTGTAGCAGAAGTAGAGGTTTCACTTTCGGGGAAATTCAGCATGAATCATGGATGAGAGGTTCGGCTCGTGCGGTATTCCATGGAACATTAACGCTCTACCTTCCTTCCGGTCGGCCGGAAGGATGTGAGTGCAGTGCTTATCCATAGTGGTCGCTTCCTCATCAGTTTATCTATTTTCCATCTGTCGCACCGTTCAGGATCTGCTCGCTGTTTTCATTCAACCTCCACTCTAGGATACCTGACTTGCCAAATTTGTTTGTTACTTTCTTTTCTTTGGACAGGTAGATGTTTCCTCAGTGGTCTTCATAATTTCATCTGTAGCTCTGATCGTCTTGAGTTGAGAACCTGAACTGCCTCACCACAATATTTTCCATAAAATATTGTTGTCTGTCTGACAGACACAGTGTACATCTTTTTTTCAACAGAGCTCCATCTTGTAATGTTTACTTCTTTTCTAACTGTAACATTGTAATGCGGATGACATTAGTTTTGTCATATGTCAACTATACGATCAAAACTAGGACAAACTATCTCAGCTAGATCTCCCATTCAGTGTTTTCTTCATTCTCTTTAGACAGATAAATTCATCCAGTGTTAGAAGTCTTCATCTTATCATACCTTTTTTGAAATAATATCCATCTGATCCATTCACTGCCAGGGCTTAGAGGACCTTAGAGTTGCATTCTATAGAAGGATGAACTCTCTTGCAATGTTGGTTTAGTAGAATTCAAAACAAAAAATGATTATTTCAATTTGAAGTTATAGTTTGAGTGATGGTTATCTTGTTCTTTTATCTCTCCCATTTGTAGCATTATCGGCAGAGTTTTGAGGATCTGCAGTCCGTCACTCTGAACCTGAACACCAGGACAAACTGTCTTACAAAGTTTCTTCAGAGTCGTAGCAGGAATGGTAGCTATCACACAGGACGTAATGGAACCAATGTACCTCAGAGTATCCCAGCCTCTGTACTGGTGCTCATTGCTGAGATCATAACGGCAGCCAAGACGGTCATATCCTGGCTTGACAGGTTTGTGATGAAACATCATTATTTCAAGTGGCAAGAATTTTTTTACCGGTATTCAAATTTGTTACATGTAGGTTCTGCCCTTAAAGACACTTATTTACACTTTGAACGCATAGTGAATTTCATAGAGTTTCTTGAATTATAGTTTATGTTGCTTCAAGAAACTGATGACATTGATCTTGTTTACATGTACGGCCCTCCAAGTGAAATGTTATTTCAAATTAAAGTGTAAAAGGACATACAATGTAACCCCAAAATAATTCTCTTTGCAACTAGTCCTGTACTATATGAAGTATGAAGTTTATTTTTTATATTTTATGACTATTATTCCTAATGCTGCTTTTGAATATATTCTGTAACATCAAATCCCTATGTATAATAAAGCTAATCTATGAATTTCATGTCAATGAATTTATACAGTACTAAGGCTGTGTTTATGCGACCTCGACCCAGAATCATGATTTGAATCACAATTTGAATCATGATTCAAAACAGCAGCATGAATCACGATCCGACAGAATCAGCGTTTATACGACCATCTTTCTAACGCTGTTTCTCCCTGAATTCGGGCCGATCCAGTGCGCATCACAGTGCGCAGTTTGACCCAGGTCAACATTTTCGCACGTGTTTCTAACTTCACGTCGGCTGCTAGATTTTTGCTGCCGCCGGAGCTAACGAGCAAACGTTTGTGCAAGTGCAACGCTTACTCGGCTTCCGAAAAATAAACCTTTTACTTCCAGAATTCCGTGTATTGTACCTCATATTGTTTTTGATCGGGAACCAGAAGGGGTCATTATCCTCCCTCCCACCTCCCGATCGATTTTTCTTGTCTATGATGGTCCTGTACTGGGCACGAATTCTGTTAATTTTGTCTCGACAGGCGGTGCCACATCTCCGTTGAAATCCCTCCCTCGCAAGCGCCGCTGAAAGGATCGTCTTATTTCTGTGAATCCCGGTAAGGGGGATGCTTGTGCTTCAGGCTGAGCCCAAAGCACAAGCAGAGCCCTGAGTTAATTCATCGTCGATCAGTCCAATTTGTGCCTTTGGAACTTGAAGAAATGATTGATGAAAACAATGAAATATACAAATGACGCTACAGTACAACCCTGGGGGTACAATACACAGAATGATAATTCCTAAATGCTGGCAATACTGCTACACGAAAATTAACCTGCACGAAACACAGCGCGCGCCTTTGAGTCGAACCCGGAAGAAGCACGACACAATGACGTCATAGAATCATGATTCAAATCACGATATCGTTTATACGACCTTTTTCGTTCGTGATTCTACAGAAACGTCTTTCCAAACGCCCCTTTTTTCGTGTTTCATGTTTGTGATTCTAATCATGATTATATTCAATTTCGACTAAACGCAATCGTGATTCTGCAGAATCGTGATTTGAATCATGATTCTAATCATGATTCTAGGGTAAAAAAGTGTCGAATAAACGCACCCATAGATTGCTACATCTTGAAGATAGCTCTGTAGACCCCAATGCTTCCGAATAGTTTGAAGTGTGGAGTTATTAGAAGATGATGACAATCCCATCTGGATAATGATGGCTTTTAAGCTTAAGTCATCAATCATTGAATGGTATGCATCAAACCATATCATTGATGAGGAACCAAAGGAATATATATTCTCCAACTTTGTGTTCGGAAATAGTCTGTATTAATGTTTACAAGCGAGCGAGCGCAGCATCTACTTGTATTGCATTTATCAATTCCAAGATGTGACCCTGATCTGGCTTCATTGCAGACAATTATAGTAATAAAAATGATGGAGATTGGTCTAGCCCTCACCCTTTCTATATTTTATTTGTTAAACGTGGGGGCATCGTGGTCTAGTGGTTAAGACTCTCGTCTTTCAATCTGAAGGACATGGGTTCGCTTCCCAGCCATGGCGTGTTTTCATTCAGCAAGAAATTTACCCACATTGTGCTGCACTCAACCCAGGTGAGGTAAGTGGGTACTGGCATGAAGTAATTCCTCAAAAAGCTGTGCGCACCGGAATCGGTAGACTAGCTTAGCCGAGGTAGTAGGAGTGCCTTGAGCACCTAGCAAGGTGGAAACATGCGCTGTGCAAATCCTATGTTATTATTATTATTAAACATTTTGCATATTGTCTGCATCGATATGGATGATATCAGGCTAGGCCCTGACATGCATTAAATGTGGAATACACTTTGATGTTATATCTTTCTACATGTATTTCATTAGCTGTGAGAGTGAATGCGTCCCTGTATACAATGTAATATTTTCATGTAGGAGTTTTAAGTAACCTCATTTGACCCTCCCCTCCGCCCCCTCCCAATAGACTGCAGATTAAAGAAGCAATAAACTATTAGACTTTGAGTGTTTTTATTTGGGCTGTTATGAGATCATTATGATACTGATGGAAGGTGTTTTCTTGTTTGATTTGTCATATCAATAATGAATTTCAGACACCTATAAATTGTGGTAACCCATTGTTGTAAATATGAATGCAAGTCATATGAATGGAGTGATATTTGTATGTTTAACAGCAATCACATTTCACTTTCAACATTAATGTGACATAATATTGTTAAATGCAAACAGACACTATATAGTCATTATACAATATTTTGTGTGTATCTCTCTTCCACGATATTTCTCCTTGTGAGAATGAACCCCTAGGTCATGTAAATGTGGGTGGATGTTGCGATTACACATTTCAAAGCGTAATCTGGTGATGAAACGTTCCTTTCTAGCTCTGACTAATCAAACTTCTGAACAGCCCTGTAAGCCTGGAGATTATCAATCCACCTCTTTAGATTACTTCATTTGAGGCAAAGCAGCAATATATGCATATATTTTCTAAATTCTGATGGGAGATTATGGGTTGTAGTAAGAATAAAGACATATCTTTCTCAGCCAGGGTTTGGGAGTATGCCATGAACAGGTGGGATTGGGGTTGTATCCTAATTTAGCTCACTTTAATTGATATTGTACAATCTATCAGACTGTTATTACTCCTTCAGAGCTTGTAGGTGTTGATTAATAATGCCAATGAACACAGGGCACAAAACAAATTCTTGGTGTGGCTTATATAAAGCATGATAGTTGGGTATACTTTTATCTAGATTAGTTTTGGAAGTTTCCAAATTTCCAAATAAAAAAATCATTTGTTTTGTGTTTTTATTTCCTGAATTGTGACTTTAATAAAATTGATTATTGAGCATTAAGTGAAAGTAGGAATATATAAGGCATAAAAGGTATTATAGTCGTACAATGTAAATGTTCAAGAGAAGTACTAGATGAGCTATAAGTAAATACATGTGTAGATTTGAAATATAAAAATTAAAGAAAAAATAGATTGAAAGTAATATTAAAAATCAGAAGAAATCATTCAATTTTTATTAGATATCCGCTTTTTCTTTTTATCACTTTGTAGACCTCCATTCGTCACTGGAGATCACTTCTTCAAAATGTTCAGGGAGGACATTTTAAAATCAGCCTTGGATCTTACCCAAGTTGGTCAACAGACGGGATCTCTTCAACAGATAGAGGAACGACTCCTGGAAATTGTGAGTACTCAATTATCTGAAGAAAATCTTCTGAATGACCACCAATTTTTTTTCTTACTCCTTTTTCCTTCACCTCTCTTCCATTTCTCTTTCCTACTGATGATGTCATCCACTCACTATTTCTTTTGTATTTTATTATATGAAGTATTCTAATTTTCTCCTCATTGTCAAGTGAAACAACTATTAATTCCTCCCTGAATATGTGGAATCGTCATAATTGTTTAATACTATATGGTTCAGTCAAGTTGGTCCTTGTTGTCAAATCTGTAACAAATGAAATATTGTATAATTCAAACAATAAATAACAAAAGAAATAGTGAGTGATGGACATCATCAATTGACTCATCTATTTGTGCATATCACTGTTTTGTGAAAATTAAGTGAAAATTTAAAATGTCATAACTTTCTTATTTTACATATGATTTTGATGAAATTTTCAATGTTATGGTAGTTTGATTTTTCTCTATTTATTCAAATCAACATTTTTGTGGGGTGGACTTGACCTTTAAAGTTGGGAGTGTGCACAGTACGTTCTGAGTAGCAGACAAGGAGCACAAGTTCAAAATTATGAGCTCAGCTGAATGGCAACCCAAGCCCGGGGGGGGGGGGGGGGCACTTACATTGACGAGTGGATACCATGCGCGACCAAAAAAACACTAAAAAGGATGTATTTTTCAAGATAGGGCATGTTATGTACGTAACGTGATAAGGGTGTCAAAAACACAAAAATATTGAAAAAAGGGTATCTATTTTGCTCAGAAAAATATACGTGTTTAGGGTCAAATATGCGAAGATGATAAAACAAAATCAAAATGTTTTATAAAGGATGTCCTTTTTGCCCCAACACTACATGTTTAGAGTCCGATTTGCACGAGGTGTGGAAGGTGGGGCCGTACTAAACCAAAATGATGGTGTCTAAAGGTAAAACCGACAACCGACGGATGCGTGACAACAATAAAATATCTCTGTACTTGTTTAGGGGTTCATTTCAGGGAATACTTGCTAAGAGTATCGTTTTGTGCATTTTCAGAATATGGAAAATACATCGCTGTACTTGTTTAGGGGCTCAGTTCTGGGAATACTTGCCAATAGTATTTGTTTTTGAAATACTTGTTAAGGGTAGGGTTTCACACGCCAATACTTGATAAGGGGTGTATTTTCAGAATCTGGGAAATACTAGTACGTGTTAAGGGTGCTTTTCAAGACCCCGTGGTTGCGCATGGTATCCACTCGTTAATGGAAGTGCCCCCCCCCCCCGGGAACCCAAGCACCCTCCTTCCTTGTCTCTCTATCTTGTTCTTTGAGCCTCCTTCCTTTTGGTCCACTTCCTGCTCTTCTAATTTTTAACAGCATGTGTCTTCTCTTTTTATATGAATGTTTTGTTTCTATGTCAGTAATTGTCTTCAACCAATCTATATTTACATGAAATGGAAATCATTCATTTGCACCTCCTTCCCTTGTCTTACCTTGAAAGCCCACATATCTCATCTTTGCCAATTTACAAAGATTGATAAATGAGTGATGTGCCAGAGATATTTCTTTGAGACACAAAACAATCTTCTTTGTGTTTGTTTTTATTTTCCCAGCTCTATCTAATACCCTTTCATAAACCTATCCTCCAATTAGCCTCCTAAGAGTAATGCGGATAATTCAATAAAAATTGCGTTCACAAACTCTGAAAATAATATGCACTATTTTTATGAGCGCCCATCCTGAAAAAGGCGGATAATCGTCATGACAACTGGACACACCCCCTCTGATGTGGTGGTGTTGGAAAAGGGTGACCTTGTGACCGCACCATGGCAATTATCCGCATTACTTGGAAATGCGTTCATAAAGTAAAAATCTGGTCCCGATGCTTCTATTATGTGGATAATAGAAGCATCAAAATAATGCGGATAACTCTGGTCCTCCTCCGATTTTACGACCAAATTATGCTGCTATTAGCCACATAATTGGGTTAATGAAAGGATATTATACTCTATCTGTTCATTTCCTCTGCCATTCTTTCTTTCCTAAGTTCCTTCTTTCTGTCCTTCTTTCTTTCCTTTTTTTCTTCCTTTCTTCTGTATTTCTTGCATTCAGTGTTTTCTTCCCCCTTCTCTATTTTAGTTTTTATTTTTTTATTAATTTTTTTATTTTTCTGTACACTGTATATCATTTTTTCTTTCTCTTTTATTTCTTTTCTGAGCCTCCTTTAGCTGCCTCACTCTCACTTTTCTTTCACTTTCTATTTCAAGAAGTGTGATGATTTGATAATGAGTTTGTTGTGGCTACTTAATTGGTTGGTGTTATCATTAACACAACACAGGTTCAACAGCTTGACTTCATCTGTGTTAACGATCATTAGTGTCATTAATTTCATTCGTTTGCACTAGTCAGCTCGGACAAGGAGCACGTCTTATTGCAAGAAGAGTGAACTTTGGATGTTCAGGTTAACCTAGAATCATTTCCCATCCTTTGTGTAATTTTAAGATTGTTGCTATACATGCGAGGAAGGATCAATTTATTAGTGCTCTCTTGTAGCATTTACGCAAATAATTATGCGGTTGCCACGTGCACAGTTTAGTTACCTCCATTTTGGACACGTGTGTACTCATGCCCTCTCGTTGCCAGACTTGGCTAATGCACAAAAAATGTGTAGGAATGAATTGGGACAGTTGTTAAAATTCTTTGAAAGGAATTTTGGGAGTTATTATTTGTTTCAAGGTCTATTGTGTTTATTCTGGGGACTTTTTTGTCAATGATATTTATACATTGAGCAATTATTCAATTGCTTCCTTTACATTGCGCAATGTGTATTCACTCATTAGTAAAGTTAATAAAAACATCACTGATGGGGTTAGGCTATTATTCAGTTGTTTGTACAGAACAGAAATTCAACAATTAATTTCTGAGCAGAATATGGTTATGAGTAATTCTGGAGCATTTCAGGCAGTACATTGGGCAAGATCATAACTTTTTAGAATTTCAGTTGTATTTCATTTAGAAGAAAAAGATTGAAAAGATTATATGTATTCACTGATACAGAAGCAAAATATATCACTTTGACAGTCATTATGGTTTTCATGTTTGAAACCCTTCAATTGAAAACTGTTTTCATATTGATCTGACTGATACATTAGGGGGGGGGGGGCTTATCGATAGGCTTATCGGTTGATACTGAATGATAGAAAAAAGAATGAATATATTCTCCATTTTCTTTGTGAATAATATTGATCCAAATAACTTTTTACCCTCGCATCATAGTTCTGTCCAATTGTTGGCCTGTATAGTTTAATAACTCAACCCATATTTCAGTACAATATTTGTTTTGTTGTAAATCAAATTTTCCCTCCTCATCACCATAATAGCCTCTCCTGCCTCGCAGATTTGATATTTTCCATCCAGCTTCTTCCGTCTGGCATTCTTTAGTGAAAGCTTTAAAGAAGGAAGGTCCAGATTTTCTTTCAATGAAGCCATCCATCTATGACAGGGGATGAATGATAAGTTTAGAATCATAAAACCTTCCGAAGTACAACAATCAAACAAAAGAGACCAATAGAATTGATTGTAAACTCTGCTCCAGCACTCACAAGCAATAACAATAGAACTACATTGCTGGATGGATAGTCAACCCTGGGATACATACTGTACAGGTGATTGGGGTTAGGAATAAAATGATAGTAGCTTCCTCCTCTCCCCTCCTCTCTCCCCCTCTCTCTTCTGCGGAATGTTTAAGTTATTGACTTCCTACTGTGAGGACACACTTGTTTTTATAACCATGGACTCTGTCTTGAATGTAGCTATATGATATTCCTTATTGGTGAGTAGGTGATTTGAGTTACGGTAGGTGTGTTATCAGAATATTGAAAATATGGCTTGAAATACTGTTCTTACGGAGCTTGGAACTGAATGAACAGAAGTGTGTAATGATGTGAATGCTGTGGAATTTTTGTACTTTGGATCTGATTCGGTGCAATGCACGGAAATTAGACACCCGTTTCGTCTGCTGTTTTGAATAGATCATGGAACAATTCGAGAGCTGTGCATGGGTGTAACTTTATGTTGGTGAATTTATCTTATGAAGCTATTCTTGTTTTGATCTCGAGTGATAAGCTTTATAATGAATGCCAATATTGACTTACCAGGCCAGGAGGCTGGTTGTTGCAATTCCAATGTGGCGGATCCGTGTTTCATGTTTACATATTATTCACTGTAATACTTTTGTAGTAATAGAGCCTGGAAGTGTACTTGGTAGTAGTAGTGGTAGTAATGTTAGACCTACATGTACATTTACGTTTTTTTGTAAGATTTGATATGCTTTTGTGCAAATCCTACATGCACATGTAGCTCGCAAACCAGAGATACAACTTTAGAAAATCACTCCAAATCTTAATCAAGATTGAATAAGGTATATCAATCATATAGGCCTATGCTATTTTTTGATTCATTATGGCTTTAAACTACATGTATAACCATGTAGGCCTACACTCTTAATTTAAGGATTTAAAATAAATCCAGATCGGCAATGAATAAGGACCAGTCAAACGTTTGGTTTGAATTAAACATTGTGGATTTTAATTTAAAGTGAAAAGATTTGAATATAAATTCTTTGAGATTTGAAAATAGGTCCTCAGGATTCAAAATATATTCAATATTTGGCTAGTCCCTATAAAATCCTTCAAATTCATATTGTAGCATACATGCATATGTATATACAGCAATAAGCAATAAGTTTTATGACTTGGTAAATATTGGACGTTCCTTTCTTTTTATTTCATTCTGGTTCAGTTGTTCTGATTTGGGGAAGAACTCCTTTCAGCTATAGTCAGTCTGTTGTTTAACCTCAAAGAAGGCTTTACTCATTCATTTGTACACAGTTTTTGTTTAAAATGGACTAATTATGAATTGATAAGCATGGGAAAGTCAAAGAGAGAAAGAGGGTAAGAGATGGTGGTGCAGAGGTGAATTCACAATGAGTTCATGTCGAAATGGGCTCTAAAATTCATTGGTTCTTGGAGTAAAGACGAACCTTCCAAAGTCAGGTCTTTTGACTTATATCACCAATTCCATTATTCTGATAGAGGAACTTCATGAGAAAGCATTGGACCATTTCTTTATCGCTAGTACCCTTTCCATTGTGGGTATAATTTGATGTTATTTTTGTCAACAGATTTCCATCAATCAGTCATTATTCTGAACATCACGGGATAAAGAAAAACTTTTAGAACGAATCCAACTTCAGAGCATAGCAAGTTATGCCTGCCATGACTGTGGAACTCCCAGTGAAGAACAAATAGCACTTTGAATGGGTGATGCTACGAGCTAGGAGTGTTGCTATGTCAGAGAATGTATTATTGTATGCAAGGCATATTTAAACCCCCTCCCTGTTAAAAAACAAACAATAAAACAATATTCAAAGCAACTACTGGTAAATGGCAGGGCTCCCTTGCGATGCAGGTGTCTGCCTTGAAAGGAAAACAGAATAAAATCAAATCAGATTTCATTACCCTTTCTGGTTTTGTTATTGCAGAGTAAAGAGCTAGGTGATTTCAGTGATAACCTGGTGAAGAAGGCATCAGATCCTCTCATTATCCAGACGGCTACCATCGACTTTGTCTCCATCAAGAAGAAGAGATCGGACGAAGAGCTGGGACTGGAGATTAGGACGTCTGCTATCGATGGGACACATCTTATCACACTAGTCAAACCAAACGTGAGTATGCTGCCTTTTCTCTGTTAAATTTGCCCGTTCACATTATTTCCAGTTCAACCTTTTTACACTTTTTCCTACGACATTATAGCATAAATATTTTTAGCACATTGTTTAAGCCTTTTTTACCAAAAGCATTGTTTAAACTTTGTTTGAAATTTATTAACTTTTTGAAACAATTGTTTAAAAACTTTAAACAACTTTGAAAAAACTTTAAACAATTTGTTTGAACAACTTGTTTTTAAATAGAGTGAATATCGCACTAAAATGTTAAACAGCATCTTGACAGTGTAAGTTTGAAATTCCTAAGCCAGTGTTATGCTCCTTGTGGCCAACCTTTGCCTTGGAACTGGCTTCAAGGACAGTTTCAAGAACATTTATATACCCTTGGCCTTAGACGTCTTGGTTGTGGCCTCGGAGGTCTGGAAAATGTCCTTGGCCTTAGCATTTTTACTCCAGATCTTGCCCTCTTTAACCAATTTTTAGTTACATTTCTCTCTCTTCCTCTCTCCATTATTTCTCTCTATTTATCTACATATCCTCTGCATACATTTTTGTACACAACCTATGCACATAGTTGTATATTGACTCAGTCTAATTATTATATCCCACATATTTGTACTTACGCTTTAAAGTGGAAAGCGTTTTTGAGAAATTGGGAACTTCCTGAACAACTGTTGTCTTTCCTGTGCTTTTAGATAGAGGTTTACATCCCGTTAACTACATGTATACCTGAAGTAATCCAGTTCTTTATTTGTAACCATAGCATTGCTATTATGAGTAGACATGAATGATCAGCTGCTTTCTCTTGTGTGTGTGTTTGATTCCAGAGTGCCTCAGGATCCACAGATAGAGTTCATATTGGAGATGAGATACTGCAAGTGAACTACCAGACAGTGGTGAGTTTATTTATTAATTTGTTGTGTCTATTTATTTATTCATTAATTGATTAATTAATATTTCTTATTTTTATCATTCATTTCTTCGTGTTTATTCACAAAATCACTTTGATTTAAAACTTATTGGCCCGAATTCACAAAGGTGGTTTTTAAAACCCGCATTTGAGTCCATGGTTTATGCAGATTTCCTGTATGTATTACACTTATTTTACCACGTATATCAAAATAATGTCCAATGCTGATGCATGCTTTTGTCACAGTGCGCCAAATTGATGCCTGTTGCCGTGGTAATCCACGCTATTTTATTCATGAGTCCTCTGTTTTTATTCATGAGTCCACTCATCAAACAGTGGACTCAATAAAGTAGCGTATCTAACCATGGTAACTGGCGTCAATTTGGCGCACTGTGACAAAAGCGCGCATCAGCATTGGACATGTGTTACACACGCGCCTGATAAATTAAGCTTTATTTATACAGGAAAAAACCACCTTTGTGAATTCGGGCCATTGTGTAGTAGGAAACTTATGCATAACAGTGACATTATGTATTACAGTTGTGTAAAATTTATCTGTTATATTTAGTTGAAAATTAAAGTGAGGAAATAAGAAATAATGTTAATTGCAAGCTTCTATTTTAAACTACTGGAATGTTGATGTTTGATTGGGTCATTTGTCATAGAGCACTTGAATTTGTTCCTGCAGGGGTATGGCATTGTTACTGTGAGCAAGAACTTAGCCCGAAAGCATAGTTGGTGCGGTACATGCTAGCCTAAAGGAGGAACTATGTCACAATTATCAAATTGTATGACCAAGTGGTTTGCATGTAAATGTTATACCTCCAGTATGCCTGTTGCCCTTGGTAATGAGCATTTTTTTAATTTAAACTTGGTTTAAGCCCCGATTTCACTTATGATAGATCTCATGATTGGATTATTAGACACTTAAAAACCC
This sequence comes from Lytechinus variegatus, assembly GCF_018143015.1. Lineage (NCBI taxonomy): Eukaryota > Metazoa > Echinodermata > Echinoidea > Temnopleuroida > Toxopneustidae > Lytechinus > Lytechinus variegatus. The sequence goes on along the minus strand of NC_054743.1, from coordinate 16,950,496 downwards.
AAGTGAGGTATTTGATGAATTGTATGAATCTGTTAAACATTCTGTTTTCTTTCTAAAAGGTTGGTTGGCATCACAGCAAAGTCATTGAAGCGTTGAAATGCAACGTTGGCGACATCACATTCACCCTCAAGAAACGACCAAGACATCTTAGCCAGCCGGGTCAGATCCAGAGACCCAAACAGAACCCCTTCCTGCATCCAAGCAACCTTGGAATCAGCTCGTTGCCATACCGACGACCTTCAGCTGGACGCAAGAGGGTAGTTGTCAAGGACGACATGTATCTTCCTCACAGGGAAGCTGAGAAGAGACAACAAGGGGAGGAGGAGGAGGAAGAAGAAGAAAGGTATGTATGAAGCACAAGAGTCTAGTGTTCCTGTTGGTTGTTTCATAAAGCTGATCGTAAGTTACTTTAAGAATGACTAGTGATCATTTCTTGTGGTAAATGGTATATACCAAATGTTCCTTGGTGATGGTTTAGAGTGGAAGAAAGGTTCACCAGTCGTTCTTAAAGTCGCTCTTAACCTTTGAAGAGCTTAATGAAACGGCATCCTGGTGATTAAAGTGCCATGATAGTTGTTATTCTCTTGGTTTACAAGTAGATGGTCTACCTCTTACATCACATGGGTACACCCAGTTGGTCTAATTGCCATTTGGTTTACATTACAATTGGTCTGATGCCCACTTTAGTATTATTCTCATTTTGTCTATTGCCCAGGATGGTCTCACTTGCACTTCGTAAGCTTATTTTTGCATTGCTTTGTAACATGAAAATGTGGTTCATAAACAGTTCTTGAACCACATAGACTCAGTGCTGTTATACCAAGTGAAGAGTAGTATGTAGCCTGTGTGGAAATAAATTAACGGTGAATATGCAAAATGGCAATTAGACTAAATAGTTTGTGGACGAACTAGTTATAATTACCTTACCAATCAAGCAACCTCAAATGCAGGTCCATTTTTGTTATGCCCTCCAGAACAGTGCATCATTTATGTTTTAGATAGTTGTGACAAGCACAAAGGCAAAATCATGGTGCTGTAACTTTTTCCTCATCAAAATGAATAATTAACAATACCATGAAATTATGTCCAGTTTATTAGATTTTTCCCTGCCACCTTGCCAAGAAAGTGAAACGTTATTGGTTGTAAGTTTGTGTTTGAAACCCATGGGAACATTGCAGATTGTACTGTTCTGAATGGTATAAGTTTAAAGTATGTCATAACATGGGTCAAAATATACTTTTGATTCATCTATACAAATTGTTAAACTTCTCTCAAAATTATGATGAAAATTTTGGATGATCTCACACATTTATCTTTGGGCGATAATTTGACATAAACTGTAGCAGTTTCAGAAAAAGTTCTTTTTCCTCCTTGGAAATGAATGATATGATGATACAGGTAGTGAATCAAAAATGTTTCATTACATTCAAGGAGATAATTTTCTCCGTTAGATAATCATATTTTGCCTTTTTTATTGAGTTAAATGAGGATGAATGTGACAGATTGGAAATGTTTTCTGACTTATAGGTTCGGCATCACCATCACAGTACCCAAGCGGAAACAATCTTTAAAGCAGTTTAGGTATACAACAATGACATTACCAGTTTTTCAGAGTGGATCCTATCTTTTCTTCCTGTCATTTTAGATCTTTTATTGAGAGTGGGGAACTATTATCAATAGTCAATAATAACTCTGTCTATGAAAACAATTTATTCAATTATCTGGAACTTTCTGTAATATGCTGTGTTTGGGTTATGTGCTTGTTGTTTTTTTTTGTTCATTTGTGGTGTGTGTCTTCTGAAGACAAGATGCATGGATTTTTTTGTTTTAATTCCAAGCCAATATTCTAGCCCTATATAATTTTCCCAGGTTTGCTGTTGTCTTTCTGCCTATCTATAAATGGCTATGCATTTTTTCTTTTTTTCTCTAGATTTGCTGTTTGTTTATGGATTTTTTGTAAACTCTATATACATGTATTTCTATTTTGGAGACTGTTTCCCCCGCTGAGAGTTTCCCTTCAGAATTAACATGTACTTCAAAAGTTTAAAAACAGAATTTTCTGACATTCTAAAAACACATTGTTTATAGTAGCTCGAAACCATTTGCTGATCTTGATAGTAAACTTGATTTAATAATATTTCTTTTAGTCTTCTTGAACTCTAAGAATTATATCACACAGTTTCCTTTCAGTTTCTGTTACTCATGCAGTAAATTATATTAAAATATTGCCACCCCTCCCCTTTGGTTAAGATTATTTTTTATTATTCTTAAAATATATTCCATCATGCCCCTCCCATCCCACAATACAACAGTCCCTACACTTCATAGGCCTGTCAGCTATTCCATATGAGGTGGAACTTTTGTTACATTTTGACATCTTTTTGTTCCTAATTTTGAATACAAAACAAATATCATTATCAAAGTAAAATGAGGAATGTCATTGAGTCATTAAATTTAAATTAGAATATGCACAAAGTTGTCATAATCTCTTCTCTTAACATTATCTTATTTAAATCTTTATATTATGAAAGTTTACTTCATTATTTTTCTGTTCTCTCCTTTTTTAACAGACCCCCAGACACGCCATCAGGGATCCTTGATTCACCCCTTGACTCGCCCCTGGCTGATACAAGCTTCCTACCACCTAGAGGATTCCCCCTCGGTCGACGCCCTACCATGGTCCCTGGTATGGCCCATGCTAGGAGGAAGAACAAGGTCAGGCAGGATAGACCACGCTCACTACCGTCTGATCTCGAAGAGCTTAGAAAAGGTGAGATGGAGTTGTTTTTATATTATAATCATGAATCCCAAAACAACATCATTAATGCAAACACAGTCAGTTACTCCAGGATAGAATTCAAGCAATTTTTCCTCTACGCTGTTTCTCCCTCTTTTCATTTATCTGACATTTTCTCTTTTCCTCTTTAAAGAACTGAGCAAATCATCCCTGGGAAAGACGGACGAAACCACCGAGAAGATCAAGCCATTACCGGCAGACTTCCGCATTCCGACCACAAAGATCAACGGTAGGTTCTCTGATACGGAGCCCATGCCAGAAACCAAGAGTCTCTTCCCTCAAAGTGACAAGGAAGATGATCAACAGCAACAAGCCAGTGCAGCAGGTGCAGCATCGGAGGCAACAGATGCACCCCAGTTGATCCGGAAGACCACCGCAAAAGGGGTCAGCGTAAAGTTCAAGGATGATGTTGTGAGCCCGACGAAGGTCTCGGATGACCACCAAAGCGACGAGGTCGATGGTGTTACCGGACAGGATGGTGGGGTCAAAGGTCAAGGGTCAAATGACAGTGCAAGCGTTGTAAACACAAATAACAATGAGGACACTGAGATTCCTAGCGAGCTGAAAGACTTGATTGAAGTGGTAGATGATATGACAGTATCTGATGAGTTTGTGGTGGTAGAAATGCCAAGTCCGGATCAAACGGATGGGTAAGTCCTGTCTAAATTAGAGCTACATTTGAAGAGCTACAGTACTTATGTTTCAAAAGATATATTTTAGCTCATTAACTTTTAATATAAATTTAGTTATTGGTATTGATCTTGGCCCATAACACCTTAACAAGCTTTTGTAATCACTTGATTGTGTACTGTTGCCTTTTGCCTTTGATGACTAGACTTATTCAGGTTGTATAAATATACGGGCCAGACTTGAAGGTAAGGATTTATTTTGAACAACAATACTTCAGTTGTTTAAATCATATCTTGTGATCGATGATTTTATTTATGATTTACATGTTCATCCCGTCTTCCAACAATCATTTTCAGTTACTTGCCACAATCTTAACCATCCATATCAATTATTCTAACATGCAGATGTAGGTATTTTTCTTTTCATGCAAACTCTGTACTATTCCCACTTGTAATATTGACTCCATATAGTTCACCATTGTTGAATGATTATGTCCATATGGGGTGAACTTCACTTTTGTTCTTCTTTGTCCTCAGACCTGGAAGATTATTGAAACAGACAAAGAGATCTGAGTCGACATCTACGGTTGATTCCACAGATTCGGTAAGTTAATGTCAATTTTGTAAATGACTGACGGTAAAGTACATTGTAAAATTTGGATGTTTACATTTTGCTTTGGCTGAGTGAGAATATTTATGCTATATACTATGTTCAATTATGTGTTTTTGTGGTAATACTGTTGGAATTCATATCAACCAGTGATAAAGTATTAGATAGCAAGCTTCTGGAAGAATCTAAAGATTGCAAGATAGGTGTTTTTTTAGCCACTAACAAGGACAAATATTTTGCTTCTCTACGGTTACAGATTACATGCCATCGTACATTTTCCTAATTCAAATTCAATTCTACTTTATGTATGTATATATTTTCTTTAGAAAGATTTTGAAGGATTAAGAAAAATCTCTTAATGCACTCGGGCAATTCCTTGAGTAGAGAATTTGAGTTTTGGAGGTTTTACTGTAGTCCATCAATTGTGAGTGTTAACCATTTGAACGCAATTTCAGTTCAATAATAATAATGATAATAATAATAGCCATTTTTTATAAAGCGCTTTTCTCAGAATGGCCCAAAGCACTTTACAGCATATTATCACCCCGGTCATTGGATTCATTTCAATCAAGCACAAAAAGTGCACAATTTTCACTCCTTGGGAGCATTCCTTGCATTCGTCGCAGCCAAATTATGGCGCTGGCAACATCAAACAAAATCAATATATACATGTTTCCCCATGCAACCTTGCTTGAGTTATCTCGAGCATAGTGCTAATCGAATAGTGAATTGAATAGTACATGTATATAAACAAATTTTTCCTATTGTAATGATCATTGCTGTTTTTTTTTAAAACATGTGCACACCTAGTTACCAGTAATGCATATAGCATTTCCATTTATTTGAAAGCAGGATGAAAGAGCATTGTAGATTGAATGCCTTGCTCATGGTCATAGGTGCCGCGGCCGGGGATCGAACCCCGGACTTTTTCATGTATAACCAGGCGCCTTAGACCACTCGGCCATGGCACCTCCACTGATCATTGCTGTAGCTGCTTGTCATCATCCATGTCATTTTGATGCTATTGTAGGTCAGATTAAGAAAGCACAAGACCAAAGGTCGATTCAAGAGAGGCGTCTCGTGTGCTGATCTCGGACCAGGAGAGTGCGAAGGACAACTGTGGATAAAGAGACAAGATAGGATAGGACAAAAATGGCACTCGATGTGGTTTGTTCTCAAAGAGTTTGTCCTATATTACTACAAAGATCAAAAGGTGAGATGTTAAAAGAGGAAATTTCACTATGATTACGCAGCGCGCGTAACAGCTGCACTGCTAAAGCCAGGGTAATTATGCTGCATACATACTGTAGAGCGCTTAGAGACTTCTGACAAAGTAAGTATTAAGCGCTATACATGTATAAGCAAGTATAAGTATGATGTCTTTTTCATTTTCATAAATGCATTATCATGAGAGGAATAGGTTAATGAAAATAAGACAAATCTAAGATGAGAGATTTATGGACTTTAAGTTCTTTAATGATATCTCATGCAACCAGCTACCCCATCCCTTGTATAAATGAAATAAGTTACCACCCTTAACTACTTCATAATGATTGAAAATATATTTCAAGAAACATATGTATTTTATGTGTGTGATGATATGCAGGTACATGTACATATATAAAAATTGCAAGTAAAATTATTTTGAATTTTATGAATATTGACAGGGGCAATGGGCTTGCATGTTAGATTTTTTTCATATTTTGGTGAATATAGTCAAGTTTAGCACATCTACTACGTGCATGCGACATACAGCTTGATGTATTTCTCAGCATGTAAAGATGCTCTATTTTGCTGCTTTTTCCGATGTTATATTGATATGGTGGTCGTAAGATATCATATTCAATATGTCTAAGTAAGTCTGATGTTCGCTTCATTTGGAGTATTTGTTTGCTAACTACTTTCATTCATATTTTACAGTCTGATAAGGCGAAGGGTGTGATCTGTCTGCCTGGGTTTCAAGTCATTCTATCACCGGATAGTAGGAGATCTTAGTGAGTATCTGATAGTACTTGATAGTACCTTGATGAATACTAACCACTTACCTAGTGGTTCTTGGCTATTTGTAGCTTCTCTTGAAGCAATTTTTTTTAGTTTTCAGTTGACTGAAATCCTTTCCTCTTGGCTGAGAGTAGACTTGTTTGTGAAAACCTCCAATAAGATGCTTCGTAAAACACTGCGTGTGATAGACACTCTACAAGATTGTTTTCAAACTCTATTATTTTTTTCGTTATCTTGCCCATGCTTTATCTATTTCACATTTGGCAAGTGTTTGGAATATTCCTATTTTGGGAAAAGCAAATGTTTGGTTCAAACAATTTCTTGTTTAAAAAATAATCTTTTAATAGTATTAGGAAATCTAAGAATGTTACTAAATCTTGTGAAATTTCCTAGTACTTTGTTCCTATTTCATGAATGTCATGATGGGCAGGTATGAAATTTAAATGATCTTTTAAATTGAAATGATGTAAAGAATTGTTATCTTTTAATTTCTATTTTTTAGTGCCTTCAAATTGAAACATCCTGGAAATATCAAGGATATCTTATTAGCAGCCAATGATCAAAAGTGTCTTAAGAATTGGATGGAGAAATTACAGCTAGCCACCATCATGCTCCAAGATGAAACGAAAGTTAGGCAATCAACTATCATCACAGAGACCATCCTAAAGAGATTAGATCTAGGTAAGCTAATATTGATAATGATATACAAATAATGAATGTTTATGAGTGCAATGGACAGAATACTTCATGAGGTAATAGATATGACTCGGCTATCTTTCACCGAATGAAGTATTTCGTCCATTGCATAAATGAAAATAACAATCATTATTTGGTTTATATGAAAAAAAGGAAAGATTTTTTTCATATGAAATTTGTGAATTTCGATGCAAAATATGATGCTCATACATCGCGAGCTCGGTCTGTTGATTATCGCGTACATACAACATGCACGCTGCAAACCCGAGTGGTGCCTGTAGCTGCAGTTTGGTTGCACACGTGCAATGAACAAAATCGTATGGATACAAAATTGCACGATGAATGGATGTAAAATTGCATGGTTGATGACCATCATTGTAAAATGGGCTGAATGATCGATATCAAACAACCAATCAAATGACAAGGATCTATCTAGGTGTCATATAATCACTCTTATTTACCCAGGGTAGCCACTCTCGGCTGTAAGCTGTTCTTCCAGTGGGCCCTGCATAACATAATATGTTATTATTACCCTTCTCCAATGTCAAGCGCCTAACAAGAAGTCTTTGGTATGACTCGGTTGGGTATCGAACCCACGACCTACTGTTCATGGAGCGGGCGCTCTGCAACTGAGCCGTCATGTCTGGTATTAGATGGTTATGATGATTGATGATGTAGTTAATGGCAATCATGATAATGGTGGTGGTGATGGTGATAGAATTGATGGCTATGATGATGGTGGGTAGTTGTAGAAGTTGTTGTATTGGAGTAATGGGTCATTGGAAAATAGGGTACTGTAGGTAGAGCAGTGTGCATTGTTCGGTGTTCGGGGGGGGGGGGGCAATCTGCATATACCACTGTGTACACATGCATTCCCAACTCTCACACGTGTACATTCAAATGAAGACCGGTTCATTTTGCTATAGAATAACTGGTTACCCTATACCGATACACCCCAGCCTGAGTCATGCATCACCTCAACGGACCAAGAATAAAATTCCAATATTTTTTAGAGTAGATGGTGATGTACAATTTTTTTTTTTAATATTTCACAGCAAATATTCAATTTTGGATAATAAATGGAGAGGTGCAATTATCGGCCAGTTTTGTTTTGTGATGACCTCGAAAATGCTTGAAGCAAACAAGGGTTTCATGAAGCTGCTGAGTAAAACTGCCATAGCTTTTATAAATGACCATGAATCTGATTGATGTTTATAATTTTGGAAAGAAGAATCAATAATTCAACTGTTTATCTTGTTAGTTTTGCTGTTCATAGAATTGAAAATACGAAAAAATGCACAGAATTTTCCTTAAAAATGAAAATGAGCAGAGCAGAGAAAAAGAGAGAAGGATGTGCATACATTGTGTGTGGGAATGACCGGGGTAATAATATATCTGTAAAATGCTTAGACACGTTCTGATGTATTAAGAACTATATAAAATCAAATTATCATTATCTCCTTGCATTCTACCATGAAATCGATGTGGCCCTGATGGTACCTGATCTAAAGGTTTGTCAGATCGTGGCAATATCGGCATAGTATATTCGCTGTTTGGATCTAACAATTTTTTCTTCATTTTGTCATGATTTTTTAAAAGACTATTAATAACATGCAGTACCCACATGTCACTTGGTCTTTGATCTCTTTTATGTTTGTTTTATTGGCTAAGCTTTTTCCTGTCAGGAATGTCAAAATTGATTACTCTATAGGATGGCTTTGTGGTCAAAATGTAATTTTCTCTTTCTTTCCCTCTATAAAGATTCATGGAGTGTGGCTATATCGCTCCTTGAGTATATCAGGAAGTAGATACATGTATATCTACCAGCATATTCATTGACATGTAACTTGATGCAGTTGTACAGACATTTTAATGGGGTACATTCAAAATAAGGGGGGGGGGGTAGAAAAAGGGTAAATTTAAAGCTTTGTTAATTATTTAAAAGCAAACTATTGCATCCATGTGTGAAATAATGTTAGGAGATGAATTTTGCAGAGTTCTCTTATAATTTTGTTCAAGGCCGGTCCAATATATACAGACCTGTTTGATTGATTTCGATTAAAAAAATTTAACTGTTCAATGTTTTATAGTGTGTCCCATGTTAATATATACAGTCAATTGAGTCACACCTTTCGTAATTGTCCAACTGTTTATATGTTGATAAATAGGTTTTGCTGCATTTTTTTGGGGGGGAAGGGGGGTAGGGAATATATGAACATGACTTTTGAACATCTTCAGTTTCACAAAATTAAAGATTTTATATTCCACCCCAGCTATTTTTTTTACATTGCACTATGATGAAATTCATTCAAATACTTTTCAGCTGCCAAAATAGGATTAATTCAGATTTATTGCTGAGAGTGTCCTGTCCACTTAGATTCTCTTTGGAAGATTTATGAAGTATTTCCTGTTGATTTAGATTTGGGCAAAGTGCCCTCCATTAGTGTAATTTGAGTCAGTTTGGACTTTTTTTAATTACATTAAGTCTATATATGAAACAAAAATGTGTTCTTATATAGATTCTACACTGCACACTATACAGTTGAAACTGTTAGGACATGTTAAACCCTTATTTACCCCCCAAACCTATTCTTGGTACCCGTATTACTTACATATCCATTTACATACATGTACATGCACATGTCTAGTACAGGCAATCAGGAATCTTTGTTTTATAGTTGTGTAGCCTCTACTGGTACTCGCCAGTTATATTCAAACAGTGGAAGAAAAGTTGCGTTATTCAGTGGGAGAAAATGGGGAGTCGAGGAAGAGTTTTAAGTTTCTCACTTTTTCACAAGAAAAAAGAGAAAAACGATGATACTTCTGTGAAAAGTAAGTTCAGATTGCTAAATGGTAGAAAGGAGTTTGAATATGGTGTGAGTGGTTTGAATATTGATTGATTGATTGGTGGTGATTTTTTACCTGACTGCTAAGAAAGCATGAATGCTTGTAAGCAAGCAACCAGAGGACCGACGGCTTAAGGTCCTCTCTGAAGGACCTGGTACTGAGGATTAATGCCTTACCAAAGGGCACTAGCGCACCAAGTGGGAATCGAACATATGAGATGTTCATGGTGGTCTGAAACACTTACATATTCTGGTCATTGAAAGGGTCATTTATTTGCAGTTCTTACGATAAATTTTATAGAAAAAAGTACTCGTAATAATCCAACCGTTAACCCACAAGCCTGTGAGCATCAAGACTTCATTGTTTTGCCTGGAAATAAAAATAAATGATTAATTCCAGCAGAACTCAAGTAAAATAATAAATATATCATTGTCATTATTTTGCTCTGAATCTTACTGTTTAGTAACAAAAGAGTTATCATACATGTATATGGACAATTCCATATGTACATCCGACCCCGTATATTTGAAATCTCTGATTTCTTGTTCTATTGACCGTCTGTAATTATCTCAAAAGACCATGACTTGGTCAGCTTATGAAGTGAAGTTAAACTTAAAAAAATGGGGGTCGGACATACAAAGTGGTTGACCATTTTATGGAATTACTCATATTGTTCCTGCCATTGGTACAGGTGGATACCACAGCAGTGAAAGCACAGACGAAGAAAGCCGCAAAGGAAGCTACGACCTTGCCCAAGAATCTGGAGATTCTTCCGATGCCACGTCAGTAGGTACCAACAGCCAACCAGGAAGCATCAACTCTATGAGCCCAGGAGCTGCCGAAGCCATAGAGTCTCTCAAAGGTGAGCCATCCCCCATCAGCATCATCAAGTACGACCAAACGACGTACCCTGCGGGGGCAAGGGAGAAGAGCAGGCGTCCCCAGGGGAAATTGTTTATTCCCAGCAGCCCTCCATCGTCGACGGACTCCACCCCGTCGTCGAGCCCTCAGGTGCAGCACAGGGGATGTGCGCCAAGACTGTTGGGCAAATCCTCGAAATCTCCTAGAGGGATGCAGAAGGAGTATGATCTGTCTACTTGGGAGCCGGGGCAGGGAGGAATACCCGGATACACAGAGGTTGATGAAGGCAAAAGAAAAACAAAAGAAGATAGAAAGGCTAAACAAAGCGGTAAGGAATGGTGGCTTACTAGAAACTTCATTTCAGAACCAGGATAAATGAACATGGATAAGCTGTCTTAGACAGACAGGCAGGGTCATATTGCCAGATAACTACATGTATGTTAGCAAATACATTACTCATGTTGATTTGATTTCTGCAACAAATGATCTACGCTTCCAAAATCAAGTATGGTACCATTCCGGACTTGAAATATGTATTATCAAATAATCAATGAAACAAAAAAGGGGAATATCATTTTCTTTGGCCTCAGGGATGCCAGGTTTCAGGCAAAAGCCTGAATTCAGGCTCTGTCCATTTATTTTCAGGCCATAGTTTTAGCACTTTTGTGTACAAAATATTGTATTCTTGGTGATTTTCAGGCCCTCTGATCAATATCAACTGGCATCCCTATAAATTGAATATTCAGACATTGTTTTGTTATTTTGTTCTCTTATCCTGGTTCCTATGGTATTACATTATTTTTTATATGAAGAAATGTTCTGATTATCCTGATTTGAAAAATAAACTTTATTACAAATGTTCTTTTAATCATTAATCTTAAGAAGCCTTTCGTTCTGGTTTCAGACATGAATCAAAGTCTGAAATGCTATTATGCAAAAGAAATATGAAAATATTGTTCCAATTTTAACCTTTCCCTCTATCCAATCCGTCATTCAAATCTCATATTTTTATCCAAGATCAGAGATAATCAGAAAGTTCTCTTCAGGCTTGGAAGTAGAAATGGAGCTCGTATCAATTTATAACAATTCCGTGGATTCTCACATGCTGAAAGCTTATTTTCATGAAATTACTTAATTTGGTCAATATAAAGAAATTATATCCCTAATAGTACATTTAGGTGTTGTGTCCTCTTGAAACCCCAATGAAAGTCAATCTCTGCTGAAACCACTTATGTCTAATATGCGAAAAGTGATTTTAAGATCTACATAATTTGGTGACTTTACATATTAGAATCTTATTTGATACTACAATAGATTAATTTCCAATGGATAATATGCTAACACTATGCATGGGGGGAGCCTTACAACATAATCTTAATCACAAGAATATCAAAAGTTTACTTTTTGTCAATCTCATGGAAATTTATTGTAACCCCCCAGCAAATTCTGTTTGTACCTTTCCATATTTCTTCATGTGAACCATGAAAGTCCATTTCTATTTCCAAGCTCAAATAATCGTATCTATTGTTTTCATTCATTTCATGCATTCTTGTGCCTGTTCATTGCATGTGGGCATTATTTTATTACTAAACAGTTATTGATTAAGAGGGGGAAATGCTTCCTCAGCATGCATTATTTTTATGATTGTTGTTTGATAAATATTGAAATCATTTGCTGTGAGTGTTTATGTTGCATATAGTGTGAGAAGCAGAAACCCAGGAACTGGAGAATATGCATTTATGGATCACCAATGCGTTATCAACTAAGTCTACCCAGATATATCAAGCTAGTTTTTCATAATGCCCCCCCCTAAAAAAAAAAATAAATAAATAAATAAATAAATAAAAAAAATAATAAAAAAATAAAAAAATGAAAGGAATGCATTCATGTAATTCTTATGAGAATCCAAGAATAACAGAGCTATGAAATTTCTAAAGGTTGGGTTTTGTGGTGTCAGATACAAGCAGGTGCTCAATTTGTCATTTAATCTGAATTCCTGTTTTTTTATGGTTCATGATGAATGACAAATTTTTCTCATGTTTGAAATGATTTTTTCTGATGATACATTGTATACTGAATGCACTGATAAAATCACATGGAGGTGCTCCACTGTGATATCCCCCAATTAAAAAAAAATTATTAGTAACTCTTTTTGGCAATTCCATAAAATATATATCTCCAACCCCCTATGTGTGGCATCTTTATTTAATTTTCTGTTTCTGATTTCTGGTTCTTTTGACAGTCTGTAATGCTCTCAAAATGAACATGACTTGGTCAGTTTATGAAGTGAAGTAAGAATTGAGAAAAATGGGGGTCGGATGTATGAAAATGTTGATACTTATAAATGGAATTGCCCTTTTATTAATCTCAAGATGATTTTCACCCCATTCTTCATTGATATACATGTCCTTCTGTCATTTTTTTCGATATTCACTTTTCAAACCAACCTGATGTCGTGGCGAACTTCTTCTTTTCCTAGATATCAGTGTTAATGTTACAGCGGCATGAGAATTATGCTTTTTAGCTGATATATATCAGCTACATGTATTTTTGCTTTTGATTTTCAGCTTAATTTCTTATTATTTTAGCTTTGCTCTGTACAAAAGTAGAGAGGCTCTTTCAACTTCAGCTTTCTTTTATTTTTTTTTCTTAGGGGTCATTCTCACCCCTGATACTTAGGAATATATATATATATTTTTCTTATTAAAAAGCAGAAGTAAAGAATTTTATTGTGCTGTTTGTCTGCCCATAGATGCCATTTTAGTTTAGAGACTTCATGCATAATGCAGTTGGGTTTATCATCACTTGGGAGGCTAGGCCTCATTTCTTATTTTTAAAAAGAAAATTACTTTATTTCTATCTATAGTATACAGTATTAGAACAGCTATTAAAATAAAATATTTCTTAATATCATTTTCGGATTATATGCATGCATGAGGTATCCCCAAGCACCATTGGATTAAATTTGCATACTTGATCCTCTGTACAGAAAGAGCTTAAACCCAACTAGGCCATTCAATTTCTTTAGATCAGACATGGGGGGGGGGGGGGGCATTCAGGTTTTTAACTTTTGTGCATGATGGTAGCAGATTTGGACTTGATGAGGCCCAAGATTAGCACCAAAAAATAAAATACTGTGGCAGAATCCCTTTTAGACTTTTCGCACAAAGCAGGGGCAAGGCTGATAAATGGAAATGAGCTGTGTTTACCAGGGCTAGGCTTTTTTCTGTGATCCTATGATATTTGATATTTCCTTCGTGTAGTTTTTGTTAAGTGGTGTCTGTTTTTTGAAGGTTGTTATTTTTTGTTCTGTATGCATTTTTTGTTGTTCTGTATGCATGAGTGTATAATTTTGCATGTGGATTGATTTGAGGGGTCATGGCTGCATTGATATGTTCTCCTCGTACTTCATCTTAAGTTTTGAGCCCATTTCAATTCATTCATTTTACCATGTACATTAATAAGACAAACAACATTTCATACTTATTAACAAGGAAAATGATACAAGAAAAGTACTGCATTCATATAATGAGCATTGAGTGCAATGGTACATGCAGCTTGCGTTAAATGGAATTGAATGTACTACATGATTCTTGTAAAATATCTGGCAGCATTCAATTAGTCATTGAAGAAAACTAACTTTAAAAATCACAGAAAATATGCCAAGATAATAAATGTAATAATTAAACGCAAATTACCAAACATATTCTGCGAGATAAAGTAATGTTTGATTTGATTTAAAACTGCATTATGAAGCTTAGTGTTATATATCAGGATTTGTTTAATTGAATTTCAAAGCATGATCTTTTTCATTATGTTGTTTTTTTGTCAAAAGAAGAACATTTAAAGGACTCTTTATTTTCCCCAATTTTGAATTCATGAATCATAATTACTATTTTACAGTCCAGCTTTACAACTTGCCTTTTTTGTGCTCGGAGATTTCATAACATTTTTATCACCAATTCCATGAATTCTGTAGCATGTCACTGAGCTGCCGCTGATTTCCTGCCATTGCTTGCATGCATACAGCCTGCCTGCATAACATGTCATATGACCAGGGTCAGATTTTCGAAACAAGCCACCATTCTTTACAAACTATTTTGACCAGTGCTTTTATTCAGAAATGTATTTATTCTCCTAAAGCTCACAAGGTACAGAATGTAAATTCAAATTCAAAGGTAAGCCTTCATCATCCTCTGTACATGGGTTTTCTCCCCATTGCCGACTATGTAATTCAAAGGGCTTTTTCTTTGGTTTTGAGTTTTCCCATAAAATTATGACACAGATATCACAATTTTTCAGAAAAGAGATGATTCTTGTGCTATGAAGACAATTAGGGATGGATCCTTTGTCACTTCTCTTTGACAGATTATTCCATAATGTTGGATCTGGGGCCTGTAGCAGAAAGAGTTGCATTTAAATGCAAGTTAAAATTTCAAGCGCAAGTCCCGAATACGGGTGCTTCATTGGCTGAAAATCAAGTTGCGCAAGATTGGGGCCCGTTGCAGAAAGAGTTGCGATCAAAGGCAACTCTTTCTGCAACGGGCCCCATTATAAGATACAACTCCACCTCAAAATTTCCTAAAAGTTGCTGATTTTGTTTTTCTTTTTTATAACTCATTTTTTACTCATGGGTTTTCAGGATTATGTGACTCACATAGATTGCTCCACAGTAATTCCCTCAAATTTTCAAAAGCACATTGATTATTGGAAATTAATCACCCACTTTCTTCAGGAAGAGTTAATGTGTTATAAAGTTTTGGAACAGCATAAAATGGAAAATATTATGATTATGATGTTGATAATGATGACAATGGAGAGGATTATAGTGATGGTGATGATGGTGATAACGATGATAATAAAGGTGGTAGTGGTGACGATAATTATGATGATGATGTGATGTTGCTGCAGTTGATAATGATGTTGATGGCAATTATAATAATAAAAATAATGATGATGGTAATTGTGATAATGAATATTTACAAAAATTAAAGATCTTTGTTAGAGACTGAAACTTCACATATGAATGGTTTTGATTACAAAAAATATCAATATGTTCATTGATAATTATGTTGATGATGGGGTTATTATAACACTATATGATTATGAAATTGAGCACTGCTAATGATAATGATATAGATATACAATCTCATCTGATTTCCTTCCTTTTCTCCAATTATAGAAAAATCTAGTAAAAAAGATGAGTACGGGGAGGAGTGGGAGAAGATCCGTGATGTTCCAGTCCCAGTCCTCGGTCGAAGTATTAGCTTTCGAGGAAAGAAGAAAGAGAGACCTACTCTTAGAGTACCCAAACAGGAGATGAGTGAAAAGGCTAAGAAAGTCTACCAAAAGAGATTGCTTGAAAGAAAATTAAAGGTAAGCTTCAACCATTGAAAGGGAAATGGAACCCGAGCTACTTCGGCTGACAGTCTTGACATAATTATCGTGAACTGATTATCCTGGCACATAGAAATATTTCTTTCAGTTTTCTTACTCTGTAATCTGCATAGGGATGCTCTTGTTTTTTTTAATTATTTTTTATTATTGTTATTATATTTAATCCAAGTTTGATACATGGGGGCTATGCCACACTTTTAGAGGCTGATATGTTATTGTTGTTTTTAAACAATTCAATTTATTGGTCAATAATTGACAACATAATTTGTAAACGTTTCCTACATTTACTTTTACATACAAGCCAATACATGATTAATTAGGTGGAGAGTGTGTAAATAACACAAGATTTCTTTCTCCCTGTGTGTTTGTTGTTGTTGTTGTTGTTGTTGAATGAGCTTAGTCTGATCTAGCAACAACACTATCTTTTGTTGTTCCCAATATCGTGGGTTCATAGTGTATTTATAACAGGTATAAGAAGCCTTTGATCATTCAACCTTTAAGAAACTTTCTTTTGTTTATACTTTGAAATTATTAGAGATGTACATGTTTCTTCACTGTTGTTAACTGCATTCATTATACATTAAAAATTAAAAATACATATCAGTGGATACATCATTTTTTTTCCTATCATGATTTATATTAAAAAAAAAACACTTCTCAGGCAAAACAAGCAGAGTTGGAGAGTGTAGAGCTTCTCCTGGGCAAAGACCAGGTGGTGTCATCAACCGTTCTGCACGAATGGAGAGAACAGCATGACGAATTCCTGAAGTCACTAGATGGGCAGAGCAGAGACCAGTTGAGCAGTGATTCAGACCCTGATAGGTAGGTATACATATAAGAAGTGAGAGAGCAGTATGCCACACCACCCACAAAATACATGTGCCACCAGAGGGGTGTTTCACAAAGATTTAAGTATGACTTAGAATCACACTTGAATGTTGACGCTTTACATGATATGCAACGTAATCTCTTTGATCAATATGCATTAGTGCATGACCTCTTGGCATGATCTGACCGATGCGGTCATGCCTTTGTTAGGCATGCAACGAGACATTGAAGTGCGACTCTAAGTCATGCTTGAATCTTTGTAAAACACCCTTCAGACCTCGTCTAGGGGCCCATTCAAGAACTTGCTCCTATCTTGACAACTACCAAGTAAACTTAGATCTTGATTGGCTGCTGTGCTTTACTACCATGGTAGTTACCATATGTCACCATAATGGTGAAGTAAACTCCTTTATGAAATTACCCCCAGATCTAGTCAAGGACCCTCCCTGTAATATAAAGGATACACTCAAGTAGTTAAGAGCCGTGGTGTAGTGGTTCTGACTCTCGCCTTGTAAACAGAGGGTCGTGTGTTCGAATCCCACCGCGGTCTAGCGTCCTTTGGCAAGGCGTTAATCCACACTTTGCCACTCTTGACCCAGGTGCTAAATGGGTACCCGGTAGGATGTGAAAGATATTGTATGTTTGATTTTGCCAGCGCCATAATATGGCTGCGATGAATGCAAGGAATGCTCTCCAGGGAGTGGAAATTTTGCACTTTTTGTGCTTGATTGAAATGAATCCAATGACCGGGATAATAATATGCTGTAACGCGCTTTGGGCCATTCTTGGAAAAGCGCTTTATAAAAATTGGCTATTATTATTATTATTATTAATTGAAGGTAATATTTTAAGTCTATGGCCAACTCTTTACAAAAAAAAAGATTGCAGTCGGTCGTATTTATCAATCGTATGTGTTTATGTTACACTACCTGGCAACTCAAACTGTCTTAGAATCCTTCTCAGAAGGTAGCACTTTGATGATGTGTTTGTGCAATGCAATCCCATAACAAATATGATGAATTAATCTACTTCTCAAATCGATCCTGTTTTCCCATATTATCAGTTCAAGTCTAACCTTTCATGATGTTTTTTTTTTTCACAGCACTGCTGACATGCCAATGTCATCATCCATGTCGTCGATAAACACCAACTCCACGACGACATCAGCTCATGAAAATCCCGCGATCCTGGGCGAAGACATGACGACGGTCAGCGACGGGACGACGTCTGGCTGCGATGTCCAAACACCCTCTAGTGATGTTGCACCAACCATCGGTGACACGGTAGAGGATACTCTCAAATCAACCGATAATTCTTTGCATCAGTCACCCACGAGATTGGAAGCTAATGCACGACGAGAAAGGCAGACTCAGGGACATTGTGTGATGATGGTGATTCTGCCTTTGCCAAGTCTGAGGATGTAGGTGTGGTGGCCAGTAGAACCAAGGACAGTGAAAGATTAGCCACTGGACGATCGGAGAGCGAAGCATCTGAGACCAGTCTTTAATGTTATCCAAAGTTCCCTAAGACTCTTATCATAGATATAACCTATACATGACTCCATCCAAGCTCAGAGCTGTATCATTGATGTTGCCTTTGGAAAATGACAGCCACCGCATCTCCTATCAAATCCTTGCCTGTTGTGTTGATTGTTGCGATATAGCCACTTTCTAGCTACTATCATGATGGGATAGTAAAATCCTATACCATTGATAATGTCACTGACAATGTCATAGATTGTCTCCAAAGTGTATCATTCTTTTAGGAATGCCTGTATTTTACTTTTTATTTGGTTTTAATCTAACTTCATGAATGTTACCCTCTGTCTCATGGATCGAGGTTTGGCCCAAAGCCTTTACAAAACTTACAGGGACTACAGAATTCAGTAGTCAATATATATTAATGCATATCTGTTGCCTGTGCTGGGTGTCAGAGCATCGTCAAACAAGAGTCAAATGGATAAAACGTATGCCTAGTAGAGATCTTTTTCAAAGCTTGAAGATTTCTGGACTGAGCAGGTTCAAATCAAAGTTATAGCCAAAATATTTGCATAAGTTGACTCACTTCAGCAATATCCTACCAGATTTTGAAAAGCTTGTGTTGTTCCCCCTCTTCTTATTCAAACTCCTGCCTAAGTCAAAGAAATTTCATAGCATTTGTTGAAGTAGTTTCTCTATGTCTTTCACCCAGAATTTCTTGGTGACTGATGAATGAGCTCATTGCTTTCAAGGAATTCTTACTTCTACTGCTACACATGAACACTTAAATGGAGCATGGCAAAAGGTATATTTTGGTCTTGCCAAGGACCCTTAATGCAGTGGCTGAACTCCAACCACAATCCTTGTGATTTCCAGTTGATGTGTCCATCTAATATCCATTCAATTAATTTGTAAGATGTGCGTTTAAAGGTCCATTTTAAACATATTTTCATTACAAAAAATATGGAATTCAAATTTCAGGAAGAATCTCTACAAAAAAGAGCTCTACAATGGCCACCACACTCTTGTAAAATTGGCATATTAGATTAACCTCCAGTACAATTGTCATTATGGACTTTTATGGAAAGATAAGGAAAAAGGACTTTTAAGGAAAGGTATGGAAAAAGGAAAGGAAAATCCATATTAAATCAGAAATAGAAATCTACAGAATTCATTTTGCCCAATTGATCTTGGGCCTGGCAGCAACTGAGCAGTGCCAGATCAATGTTGCTCTATCCTTTAAATTGTTGAACGACAAACAGTGTGGCATAAACTCCCATCTTTTTAACGTCTTTTGAACTCCCGACCTCAAGGTTTGTATATGGACTCATACCAATGGTGCCAATAGACTGGTTTTAGACAGGCTTTAGGAGAATAAATATTTGATATTCATGTATTACATATACTTTAATGTCATGAAACCTCTAGTAAGTAGCGCAAAATGTTCTTGGTGCTTATTATCCGAATTGCCAGCTTAAATCAAAATGATAGGAATGTCATGCCTTAGGTGATGTTTATGTAAACTAGGACTTGTTTTGTTTCTTGTTTATTTGTTTGTCTTTTGTCTGCCACCTGTATTGTAATGCTGCAGCATGTTGCTTCCATTCTATGTGCCTGGTCAGTGTTTCTGAAAAAGTTGTATGCAACATCTAGATCTGTTTCTGTTGCCAGCAACAAACAATAAATGATTAAAAAAAATATTGACTTGCATGCATGAATGGGTTTGTGTCACAGTAATGTCCATTCTAATCTACTATAAAACAATTTACAAATCTGATATGTTGTTGAATCTCATAAGAGTATTTCATCAATTTTTGAAAAGAGATTTTAAAAAATAACACATTGATTTCCTTACATTATTATATTAGATTTTACCAGCATGAAGTTCAGAATATAAAATAAAGATAATGATATTTGATTATAGTAATATTATGTCCAATTTATAAACCATACAAACAGAAAGTTGTAATTTATTTCATTTTTTGTAATAATTTTGTGTTGATAGCAAGAATCTGCCTGTCACCATAATATGTTATACTTGTATATCTGTTCACATTTTCACAAACTTTCAAAGGTGCAGGCTCAGAACAACCCATATTCATTAGAATTCTTTCTTACATTATTGAAGAAAGGCATTAGATTCAATGTATAACATATCCTGGGAGATGTTTCACAAAGATTTAAGTATGACTAAAGTCACATCTAAATGCTGACACGTATCTGTAATACAACGCGCGATCTTATTGATAGATACGCAGTAGTGCTCGTCCTCATGACATGATCTGACCAATGCGGTCAAGCCTTTCATACCATACGCAACTCGGTATTTAAGTGCAACTCAAAGTCATACTTAAATCTTTGTGAAACACCCCCCTGGTCCCTGTAACACAATACCGATCAATTGATTGTCGGGCTGACTTTTGTGATTGATTGCATTTAAAATAATGTGCTATCAATCAAACACACATCATGTGTTAGATCAATTTCAAAGCTTTGTGTTACGGGACCATGGAGATACATGTATTTCAAATTGTACAGTTTTCATTGTATGCACTATGTGTCATTGTTCAGTCACTTAACCATCACTATGCAATTGATGCAGTTTTCACAGAATACTTGTTTAATTTGTTGGTAATGTACATATGTATCATTGTAAATATGTGTAGATCAAGAGAATGTCTATAAATATTGTCTCTAACGAGATGGAAAATTGAGAGATTGGGTATCAGGCTCAGCAAAGAAAAATTATTATATATTGAACACTTGCCTCGTAGAAGAACCATCTCCCGATGCATGTAATGTATTAGTGGAATGTTTTATATATTTATAAATCAATTTTTATATAAATTCACAAGGGCGATTTACCCCCTATATCATGTTTGATGAGAGGAAAGAATAAAGCCTATTGGTACAATTTGCTTTTTTCATGGGGGAGAGGTGGGGGGGGGGGGTAACAAAACTACAAATATGATTAAAATCTATTTGATTAACTCAAAATTGATAGATTTGTGGCAATACTAAAATTGATGTAACCCTTGATATGTCAGTGATACTGATATCAAAATTGTCAAAATGGTACCATTTTTGTAATTTGGATCAATTTCTGTTCTTTTCAATTTCATTCCACACATGCAAAATACTTTTATATTATGGTATAGAATCTATGTCTGTATATGATTTCACTTTGAGAACTTGTAGTCATGGATGCTTGTATCTTTCAGTCACACTATCTATTGTAACATGTTCCCTTTTGTCACAATGCTTGATTTTTATACACATCATATTATGCAGAGTAACACTGAGTGCTGAAAGGGCTTTTATGAACAATGCCGCAATTTGAACATAAAAGTGAAGCCAAGTACCTCACCGGCTTTTGTATTTTTACATTTTTGTACACATTTTGCATCTTTATATTATCGACCAGATCAAATCATGCAATCGCTTCATGTTTGTAATTTCTGTAATCTGTATGCAGTGTATGATACCGTACCACTCAGAATTTTATTATTTTTGTTTCAGTAGTGATCATGACATAAGAGAAATCAGTGAAAATTCAAATTAGTTACGTTATTGCATTCAAGTTCTAGAAACGTCATTAACTATACATGTGTGTTGCAACTGATGTTTTATTCAGTCTTAACTGAATGATAACTTACATTCAACCCTGAGAAATAAATTTCTCATATGTTCAAACTTTGCCTCTGTCAAAGACCCTCTTTGTTTAGGCATCTAAGGGTTCTTCAGAGGCTGTTTCACAACTCCCAAGTGCATTATATGTTATGATTCCTTTTTTTCTGTTTCATTAAAAGCCTGTTATAATTTTATGAGAAGTTATAAGGTATTGATATCATGTTATATGATTGATATCAATATATTCATTAATTTTAACTTCTATTAATAAAAAGCTTCATAAAATTGGGTCTTGTGCATTAAAGGTTTCATATGTAGCAATGGGCATTTAGATGAAAGAATATTTTTGTAACTTGTTTATGGCCTACCTTATCCACATGATTACTTTATTGGAGTATGATATGTTATGAACATTTTGAGGTAAACAAATTGATTCCTTTTTTAATCATTTCTGTATAAAGAATACACTTTCATGATTTTTAATGGTTTTGTCAAAAATGCTGTTGTTTAAGTGATTCTATATTCTGACCTACACAGCTGAAGTTTTAAGAAAGGGGAAGAAAATCAATTGAACATCATGTACTGTATGCAACAATGAAAAACATTCAGATTCTTTTATAGCTCTTTATTATCATACCCGTCATTGTTCTGTATGCGCATTCCATATCATTTCAAGTGAAGTGAATATACAGGGATTGAAAAAGATTTGAATCAAATCCCTAGTATGCAGGCACAGATGATTTTCTTTCTCCGATGGTACCGGGTCTGAAGCAGAAGAATAGACTCACTCATGTATAAGCCAGTTCACGGTTAGCTCATGATCAACTATTCTCAAATGACCTTTGTGATTTTGCATTAGGATAAGCACTATCATTTTCAAATGTAGATGTTGCGTAAGTAGAGTATTCAAATTCTAAGAACAAAAGGCATTGTATAGACCAGGTGACTAGAATAGTACATCAGGGATAAAGTTTGGAAATCTGTTTTATTGTCTGCCTTTGGTACATTTGACTATTGTTTGTGCTACTGTTGAATACCAGTGATTATGAAGGCTCTATCTTCAGCTTGGATGTGATAAAATGAATATTTTGAAAGGAATACATGAATAATCATCAAATCACAAATGCCTATGTCAGTGAATTTGAAAGCCACCTTCATGGTTTTCTCCAATGACCTTTTTCTGCTCGTGCGCAGTTTACAACCGTGAACAGGCTTATTGTAGATGCTTCTACCAATTGTATTTGATGCAGAGAGTTTGGTGTCTACTCTTAACCCTAGACATGGTATTATTATTAGTATCAAATTTGATTTTGTGCTTGTAGATTAGACTCCACTTCTACATGTATCCCACCCCACCCCATCTTCACTACACTATTGCCATTTTGCCTGATAAGTGACTATTTTATACAAACCTATGATATAAACTGCCTTTTTGAAACTCCTATAAGCCTTTTAGAATTTAACTTGTATAACTGCCTTGGTAAGTAGGAATATGAAGGGAAACCCAACCTTTGACGTAATTATATTTGTAGGAAGGTGGAAGTGGAAAAAGAATGGTTTGAAATAGAATTTGAAATAGATTTGACTTGCATAAAACACAGAAAGGGAGCTCTGAAGTTGTACAAATTATGAATAGGGATTGGTATGTGTCCAAATAGATCCTGAATCATTTTTGCTGCAAGTTGTAGCGTTGACCTCGTCTGTTTCTCCCTGTAATTATAGATCACCAAGCATGTTTTAGAAAAGAGTCATAGATGGTGATTTCAAATTAGAACATACTTATCACATAGTGAGATTGAATAAAGGGAAGACATTTCAGTTTTACAGCTTCAGCCATTTTCCATGAGAGTGATATTATAAAGGGTGCAAATGATATTAACTATTCTCGGTCTAATTTGAATTGAACTTTCACCATTCCTCTTTATTTTCATCTTTCTTTGTTTCTATGCAAAGTGTTTGCTTTCAAGGTTGGATTTTCCTTCAAGTAAAGTGTAAATATTGGTAAAATTCACAGGCCTTTAATTTCATAATCTTTCTTACTGTTTTTGAAATAGTACATATTTACAAAACTACAGAGTAATTATTTAAGGCATTTACTGATTATTTTGTCCTAAAATATCACCTGAATACATCCAATAAGTTTGAAGAGCAATGAGAACAAATTATGTATATCGGATTCATCTAAAGCGACAAGGTACGGTAATCTATTATTGATATTTGCAAAGATATTTAAAACCAGAAGGAAATCAGTGTGCATTGTAATTTGTACATCAAAGTCCTTATTATATATGATTATATTTGCTACTGAATTTATCAAGATATATTGCTATGGAATAAAAGATTATATGGGACTTACTTCTTTTTTGTCAATTTAAGTGTGTGATTGTCATTTGTATGAAGAAGGAATTAGAGATGGTCATATCCCTATTCAATTAAATTCAATTCATTAATTTTCTCTTTCAATCTTTTTACAATTACAATGATAGTTCAATATACATATTTACAAAATTATATCATATAAATCATTTCTACAATACAATAATACTATGAAATCGAGAGAGACGACACCAACTAAAAAGCAGAGCTTGTAGGGTGAAGGCCCCCTTTCATAAGTACATTTTATGAATAAAAAATAAGATAAAATAAAGAAATAAACAGAAAATAACAAGGATAAACTTGTTAAACCACCATCAAATTAAAGGCGAAATCATCAAATTATGATTTAAACAGATAGAGTAAGATTAGACAAACACCCCCCTCCCCCATCCAAAAAAAACCTTTGCATGAACAAACACAATTTTATTTATATTTTATTTTTTTGCATTATTTGAATGAAACGATTCTATGGATGTTTCATAAATGTGGAGTGAGTAATTAAAGGGAGGAGAGAGAAGAGAAGGAAAAATAACTTGGGTGAGCGAATTTAGGCGAAATATCGAAGGTTGTAGGCCGTTGAAGACAGGAGAGGACATAAATAATGTCAGAAAGAGGACGTGCCAAATTCTTTTCGCTTTTATTTTTCAATTTTAACATCGTACATGCACACTATTATGTGCCGAGTGTTCTTGCATGCTACCCATGCGCAAACGCTCATCTAGGTAAGAACCAATTAAATGTTAGGGATTTGCAACCATTGTGATGCAAACGTAAGCGTCATAATGATGTAATAGGTCAGGCCAAGTGCGCGCTTTTTATTTCATCCAATCATATCTGATGACAGAATTCATCTTATTATGACGCAATCTAAACGCAAGTTACTGAAATTAATGCAGGGGTGGTTACTCGTATCATAAAGCATGTAAAAGTTTATAGTTGGCCTACGTTTCCGGAGTATATTGCCCGTTGTCAAAAAGCAAAGAGAATGTTATTCGCATAGTTATTTGATTCACTAGTTGAAATTTTATTTAAGGCTATTGATATTTTGACACTAATTGTCATGTTTCTCTCAAATTCTACATTTGGTGTTGTGGCTTCTTCAAGCCCCCAGATCGTGGTCATCGATCACGGACAAACAAGCACTATTGAAGTCAACGACAACGATGGTTATCGATCTCACGAACATTCTCTTCAAGATTCTCTTCAATCGTATTCCGATCAGCCATTAGATTTGTCCATTCGAAAACGAAACGCTCCCAAGCATAATGAAAAAGGTGGATTTTCATCCAAGGAGGTCGGCACGAAAGGATACGGTTCTCACCGAAATCAAGCCTTGGTTTCAGATATCCATACCACAGGATCATCATCTGTCAGTTCTGACCTTTCTGATATCAGAATCACCAATGTTAGATCACTTGATGATGATAATTTTGCGTCAAGATTGGATGCGTTTCCATGGTTACGTGATGAGCTACAGAAGGAAGAAAGTGGTAAAACATTCGATCCCGACATCAGACAGATGAAGAGGAGCGTAACAGAGTTCAGTGATCATTCAGAATTGAATTTTGTTAAGAAAAGGGCGCGCAGTTTTTCTTACCCAACATGTTCAACAACAGATGGTGTCAGTCCTTGCTCGATTCATGCACTAAGAAACGGCAATGAATTTTCGCGGGAAAATTGTGAAATCGCTCTTACTTTAGGACCTGATAAATATCCGATACCTATGAAACTTTTCAGGAGTAGTGAACATGGCGAAACGAGTTTTTCAGCGACGAGTAATCGTAATTATAGAACAGAAGGAAAACGTGAATTAATGCAAAGCAGTACGAATTGGACGCCGGAGTATCAGGAATATCTAGGGTAGGTTCTTTTTAAAAACATTTAAATAACATGTTGATTAATACAACTAATATAGTTAATTTGTTTATTGGCTTGTTGGTTTTCCAAAGTTACATGATGCAATGATGAATTCTTATCACATGCACCCATCTTTCAAAGTGTGCAATCAGCAATGAGGAGATAGATATTCAGAAACTGTCACTTTCACCTTTCCATCTTTCATGTAATGGTAATGGCATTCATGGAGTGGGTAGATAATGACCTTAAACTTTATAAATTCATTAAAACGCTGATTTTGTTATATTGATAACAAATATTTTGTTTTTCGATCTTATTTTGTGTTTCTTAACCTACTCAGAAATCAAGTATTCATCCTCCCTCCTTCCATCCCGGAATACAATAAATCATCGAATGGAGCATGTTTAGAAATTGGTACCAAACAACCACCTCATCGAATGATAAGCCATCAGGAGCCGGGTTTCGACGCGCATTCAGTGCAGCGGTGCAGCGCGCCAAATACTTCATCACAAAATTCATCGTTACCAACCCCTTTATCGCCTGCAAGAGTTATTTCTAATCGTCTGAGAAAAAGCAAATCTCGAAAGATGTCGAGTTCCACCCGTAACCGTGGTAACATCGAGGAGAGTTTGACAGAGAAAGATGGAAAGAGTAAACCACTGCCAGATGAATACCTCGTCGATCTCGAAATTGTTCAAATTCATCGTCGGCCGTATTTCCAGACTCAAGACAGCAGGGAACTTGTAGAGGTTCGTCCCCGTGGCTTGAGGGATGATGGCCCAACTCTTCTCGCGTTTAGAGCATTGTCAGGACATATCATGATCGACTGGAGAGCAAAGAGCAACTATAAAGCGGCAGAAAGGATCAAGGTAAAGGGGAGGGGATGGAGGGCAGGAGTAGTTGTAGTCAATCAGAAAAAAGAGGGGGAGGAAAGTGAGTGGGTGGGTTCGACGGGGGTGGGGAAGGGGGGAAAGCAGAGCAGAATTACGATGCTAAAGCGCTGCCTAGAAAAGCCATATTCTTTATCTCTAAATTCGTATTATTTTACTCATCATTTTCTTATTTCAAGGCCTGTCAAAGATTTTAGAATAACGATACAATATGGAAAGAGTGATAACTCCAATTGCAAGCGCTACCTCATGTTTTCAGAAAGCCTTCATACTTTCTATATAGGCCTACTATCTTATTTCTTATAAAGGGAAACTTCTCCGAATTAATCCGGTATAGTTATTGTTAGGCAAAATATAAGGCTAGACAGGTGCTATGAGATGGAATCTATTCATTCTCGAGTGCATACCGGCTTAAAATCTGCTGTTGTTGTTGTTGGAAATGTGACTAATTTCATAATTTTATTATATTATAATTATATCTCATGAACTAGGAATTGATGCCATTAGCATCCTTGCAGGGCCCACGTCACGATCAACTGCACGAACCAGCCCCTGCGCACACACAGTCCTCAACCATCACTGCGCAACATCCTCGTGACGTCACACTACTTGTTGCCAATGGCATCGTCTATAAAGTCAGCGACGCGTAGTTTATTCTCAAGTTACACAATCATTAAAAAACTGAATACGTAAGGAGGGGGGGGGGGGGGATTTTGTAATCAAAGTCAATGCTTGTATTTTTCGTTTTTGCTTGGGGCTATTTGGAATTTGTTATTAGTAAATCAAAATATGATCATTTTGTCACTGAAATGATCACTATTATTGCCCAAAGTCATACTGTATAGAGCACAATACACAATCATGATATATCAAATATGCCTAAATAATGGATAATGTAAGTTTAGCCTTGCAAATTATTGCATATGGATTTTATAATACTTTTCCTGATCATCACACTCTCCTGGTTTATTTTATGACAGGGGTAAACTGGAAATGTTTTTTATTAGTATTGCTCTGGGCATGAAACTAAAAATGACCATTATCCATTAAATACTGGGATACCAGGAGTAATCATAGGAAAAATAACGAATGAATGGTTTGACATGTTTTAGAGTGTATAACAATAATATATATATGTTTTTTTATTCTGTTGACTTGCAGGGCAATCACTTAATTGCTCTTAATCATGCACTATTATAGATTGCACTAATTTAGAAATTTATTGTTAAGGTGTTTTCAAGGAGCTCAAGACTGAATGGTCTGCAGGTACGATTTTGAGGCATTCTGCTTCAAAATCCAGTTTCCGTACCTTATCCAATTTACTTACCTTAATTCTTAACTTAACTTTCTCTGAAATTAAGGTATGGGTGGTGAACATTATGAAAGAAGATGCAAATGGAATTTTAATCTTTGATGGTTTCGTAAAAGATCTCCTGTGTCTCTTGTAGTTGGTATTTGATATTTTTTATTTTAATTATGGTGATAACATAAAACTGCAAGTAAAATATATCTATAAAAACGAAGTTTGACTGATATAAGAAAACGGCAATAGCTTCTAATTTGATACGTTCATAAAATTCAAATGGAAAACCAATATCTGATCCTCTTAAAAATACATTATTTGATACTGTTTTCTTCAAATGCGTTTGGGTCAAATATTTAAGATAGTCTATCAAAATAAACCAAAAAAGAAATAATGGTAAAGATTTAATGGACAGAAAATGACACATTATGTTTACCAACCATTTATTAATGCATGGAAAGACATGCAGTTCAGCGGACTTCCTACTTGGTTAATTTAAGTTTATTCAATGAAATAAAGGAAAATAAATTTACTAGTTTATTAACATTTCAATGTCATTTTGTGATTCAGATTGTTATTGATTGCTCTTTCTATACCTCATTGATTAAATCGGTAAAAACAATAATTCCTGATCCTGTGAACAAAGGCATGAATAGGCCTTCATAGATTAATATTTTTTTTTCTTAATTAATGATTCCTGCGATTTATTCATGAAGAAAAAGATGACATTAAAATGATTATTAATCAATCAATCAATCAATCAATCAACCAACCAACCAACCATTCAATCAGACAACCATTCATAATCAAGCAACACCATTCAACTAATCAATCCATCATTCAAGCATTCGACCAATCAATCTGCTTTAATCTCTCTTTAATCTATCACTTTTCCAATGACATTCGTATAATACATCAACATTACTTTGACTGCTGCTTGCGCTGAATAAAAACACTTATGAAATGTGATTTACTTTACTATAGAGGAACATCACAACTTTATTTTCTTTAAAACTTTGGCATAAACTCTCAGTCTGTACGAAAATAATAAGTATTCCTTTACCGTCTTTGTCATTCATTCATATGACCATTTTCAATTATATAATGATATAACAATCACTATCACAAGAGTAGATTTTTAACAATATCACAAATAGGCGTGGTGGTCATATTATTATTCACTTGATGAATTGGCCACACACGTGACATTTGCTCCATATTCATGCATTTTATGATATTTGCAATTCTTGTCCACAAAAATTGACACGTGTCAAAAATACCTTATTCTAAAAAGAATATTCATATCATTAATCGTTTCTATTAAAGGTTTGCTGTCTTTTGGGGAGTTTATAATTATGTAATGTAGATTCTAATGATTTCAAACAATTCGCAAGCAATGAACAAAACAAATTGAGTAAATACCAAACACAATTAAAGATTTATGGTTTCATCTTACAATGAAATAATCATCATAGTGCTATGAATTAATTAATGTATGATATTCACAATACATATCAAAATCCAAAATCATTCTACGGATGTAGTCGCCGTTCACAAGAGGCGCACTGTAGGCAATAAACATTAAACATAACAGTAAACAGTATTAGGACCTATACATGTACAATGAACGTTATAATCATGATAATAGACATGGTAATATATTGTAAAGTAGTGGTAAATATATTAATAGTGACGCTATCACATATATAGCACTAGCGTTGGGTGAATCACTAACATTCCATTTAGAATGCAAATAAAAGATTTGTATTCCATCAAAATGTTTTATTCAAGCGTCTACAATCAGACAATCATGTACATCGTAATTTTGACGTACATCGTAATTTTGACGTATTCCGTTTATGACGTCAGCATACACAATCATATATATATACAAAAATATTTATATTTACTTACAGCTATTTAATTTGCTCTTGTGCAGAAGTTTATTGTGTTTTGTGAAACATTAATCAATTCAGCTGTCAAGCTCCGATCCCATTGTTTTGATAAATCATGAATGTTTATCTTGAATCTACATCGTAAACAAACTAAAACTGTTTGTTGCAACATCTGATAAACAGATATATCACACCGATATATGGACTTTCAGTTTCAGTTTAGTTTATTTCACTTCCATTTTCTAATAATAAACATAACAAACATATAAATACATATGTATGAATGCACAAAACAGAATAAGTGTCGTAAGAATACTTCAATAATTAATTAACAAATTCGTAGGAAATAGATGGAATATATACAATTCTTTTTGTTCCATATACATTTTGATGATAAGACAAATTATAGATTAGTTAGCATGTGAAAATGAAAATGAAGAACTTATTAAAAAGCGAAGCTTGTAATTGTAAATCCCATAGGATAAATTTATAGTAATCTTAATCGTATGTAATTAAAAGTAAAGTAACGTTCAAGTGACGTTTGAATAATAATTTCATTTCCAAAGGCACTAAATCCACTTTTGCTGTTTCAGAGATAAAACAACATTAGTCTATACAAAATCTTGTGCAGACTTCAATGGAAACTTATCTCAGTTGGTGCATAATCGCATTGTTTTCAAATTTGAGGCTGATTGTTTGGTCTAAAGACAACAAAAATATGAAGTACTGATGTCAAAGCTATTTCAACAAAGTGGGTTTAACCAATTCAATATTTTTAACAACACATCATTTATCATATAGATTTATCCATATACTCTATTATTAACATGAATATAAGAGTATTCAATCAGCTGCCGTTTGCAGCAGTTGTCGGTATCAGAACAAATACAAACACAACATATGCAAATCAAAACATCATATAGTAACAGGTTCAACACAACTCTCTGATAGTACTATACCGCAACATTATCATATAAATCGTTGTGTCGACTTGTCATGCATGGCCCTAGATTACGGTGTGTATGATACCGAAAATATGATAAAATTGGAAGACAATATGTAAATTTGAAATCTAATATTTACATATTAAGCATAATGGTCACAGTGCTTTGAATTTCAGTCGTGTATTCACGATTCGCCTCGCAAACAACATTACAAATCAAATAACACAAACAATGCATTCAACATCTTAATTATGAACCAAAAACTCTTTGTGATATATTTCGGCTATATTTACGACAAAAATTTAAGACAAAAAGTCAAACTTTTGACATTCTATATCTACAATAATACAACTATCATATTCTATTTTGTAAGAGTAAGAATACCTCATTATATTGCAAAGAAGAGAAAAGAAAAAAAAAATGATGTATAGTATAAATCATC
Source organism: Lytechinus variegatus (assembly GCF_018143015.1). NCBI lineage: Eukaryota > Metazoa > Echinodermata > Echinoidea > Temnopleuroida > Toxopneustidae > Lytechinus > Lytechinus variegatus. The sequence continues at coordinate 16,919,015 of NC_054743.1, read as the reverse complement.
AATGATCATATGGATATCAACGCTCATCATGCTCAGTCTGGTATTATTCCTAATATTAACGATAATTAAGAAGAAAAATAAATTCGTTATCCATTACACAGGCAAAATAATGTTCAAATTACTGTGTTTGGCAGAAGTAAATAGACTTTCAAAGAACACAAGAAAATATTCACAAAAACAAATGATATATACACTGATATATGTCGTTATGATCAAGAAAATCCCTTGTATTTTTTTTTACATTCGATATATCAACGATAACAAACAAGAAAAAAAGACCAATTAGCATTCTTTTCATACTAGGCAGATTCCTCTAATTTGGAAAAAAAATACCATATCGAATTACAAGAAACAAGAATGATAAGAAATTGAATTCTGATAATGAAAAAGACCACTTCTCGTGGTACATGTTCGCTAAATTAACGATAAAATTAAAGGACAAACCCTTGACATTGTACATTTGACGTTTATGGCAATATGAAAACTCAGATTCAACATCGAAATGCTTGTTCTCGGCTATGAGAGGATATACAAAAAATAAGACGAAACATGAAACAGATTTTTACCTGTTTGTATATCTTCCGTTATAAGATCAACGAACGGTTTGTTAAAAGCATACAGCTATTGTGACTACTGTATATTCGATATTGTGCATTAAACTCAATGAGTCACAGCCTTTGTATATACTAAGATTCGGAAAAAACGACAAATATTCTTCTCTTCAACATTTCTCTTAAATCTAGTTGAATTTCAAAGCTATCATACATTTCCAATTGAGAAAAGAACAGAATATATATAATAATATACAGTAAATAAGGCAACGCACTATTCCAATTTTAAACATTAATATACATACAAATAGTGACATTTTACATTTTGGTGATGTGATGTAATGAAAAGGAACTAGCAACGAAAGGCCTTCCAATAAGTAATCTGTATTTTCAAAATCACATATTATAATGATAAATTGGTTTTATGTCTCCATAATGCTGAAAAACTCGAAAATGGGTGTAAAAAGCACACACCGTATAGGCGGATCATCATTTAAAAAAGTTGTATGAATGTGCATACAACTCATAATAATAATGGAATAAATATATCAAGTCATACAATGAAACATAAATTGTTTCGTTGAAACTAAAAATCACTTTTGTGATTTATAATCAATTTGTCATTTAATGATTTACCGACGACGACAAAGTCATCCACGTTCAACTTATCAGTGTTGTACTATATACATGTAACAAAATTCTTCCTCATTATTGACTATTATTTTTCTCATTCTAAATACAAAAAAGTCCACAATTTCGGCACAAACAAGTAGCCGCAGTGATAAGAACATTGTAAGTGGCTGGTTATTTATTGTTATTCATGTCATTTAATTGCTACGAATGCTTATCTAACAATCAGAAAAAAATGCTTATTTAGCAATCGGTCTAAAGACCGACGGCTTTGGAGCACCTCAGAGGGACATTGCTCTACCAGCTATAGTCCAGTCTCGTCTACATGTATACTAGATCTGCCGAAATCGTAGAAGGGTACAACAGAATTGCATTCCACACCGAATGTTCATGTAATCCATATTTTCAAAAATATAAACATGAATGGGATGTATAATTGTACGTCGGTTAAGGTCTATTAATGATTATGAAAAAAAAATCATTTACTTTCATTGTATAAATTGGTTGCAATTGACCATCCTTCTTTTGCACGGTTTTCACATGTTGCAGCGTTAATATTCAAATTGAAATAATACATACATATACATACACAAAATGAAATTAATTACAAGGTAGGTTATTACAGGGCAATATCAAATACTTGAGAATAATAAGTATATCCATTACTATCAAGTAATGTTCAGTACTCCGTTATTTTAGTGAAGTGTTCTGTATTGAGACTATTCACAGTCGATCGAATAGACATTAGATTATATGTATAAACATAATGATTGAAAAAAAAATATTCAGTACCCGAGATCAAAACTCAAATTTGATGGTTTTAATGTAAAATTTGGAACAAGAAATAGCGAATTCACTCACAACATTGGTTTGTAATATACAATATAATTTGACATGTGTGATATTTGTCTGTTTGTTACGACAAGTTGAGTAATCAATATTGATTGACGTGTGCCGAGTATCTTTAAAAATGTTAAACAATATAACCTTCTTACCGGTGCTCACTATAAACCAACATATACATGGTCTCATCTGAAACACAATGCTTGTAATTATCATAATGTAATTGATCATAATATTCCAATATAAATACACAAGCAGTCACAAAAAATGCTTTTCAATCCGAAGTTTAGAACTGCTAAACTGCAAATTGACAGTCAGTGTGGCCATTTTTCCAATTCAAGCTTGGAGCCTATGCACCAGAGAAAAAAGTATACAAAAATGAAACGGTGGGGTTTAACAAGAGCAGTTGTGGCAAATTCGAAAAAATGCCCTCACATCAATAACACTGTAACGCTTACCATATTCATAATATTATTACATCGATATTATTCATTTATTCATTTGATTACATATTAAGATTATCGGGACAAAATGGTGTAGTACAGTGGAATAAAAGTCCCATCAAATACATGAGTTTAGAAGAAAACGCAATGCTCTAACGTATATTTTTTGCATGTGTTCTTTTGCCACATTTCTTTCAAATCATATCTAAATAAAAAAAAAGAGTTGTCAAAGCTGCTGCACATCATATAAAACATTGTCAGTCAATGCTGTTAAGACTGGTGACGCATACTTAACAGCGAGCTCAATCATGACTACAGATATATGCAATGCAATTTTTCCTCTTCAGATCTATTGATTGATGTATATACATTGCATGAATTTCAGTGAAACATATATACAAACATAACAAGAGACTAAAGTAAATTAATAAGTTTGGCTATTAATTACACTTATTGTTAATTTTCTCAGGAGAAAACACGTAACTTGAATATTTACTGTTGAGAGAATACAACTGTGATCACCATCAGTATGGTAGGGAATAAAACGATAATGTTGGGTAAGTTTGGTCTTCTGAATATACTCACGATAATCACTATAAAAGACCGAAAGTTTTAACGTAAATTTTCGAATCCTATCATAATCGACTGCTAAGTAAAGATGTAAAATTTATCATGTTCAATAAACAATGTTATGTTTAAACTTACTTACTAAAAGGAATTGTAGACAGATACTTCATATTATAACTTGGTAACTCCAGAATGGCCTAGATGAACGATCTAGAGCTTGAAATGCTTTTGGATTATTCTCACGATGTCACTTGCACACAACATGGCTCTCTCTGAGTCGGTACGGGAGAATCTCTCACATGGGGGTGTTTGTAGGAGGACTCTATCCTTTGGATACAAACATTCACTCACATCCACAAGTCGGTTCAGTTCATGAGCCCGATCAGTGAGAGTCTCGTTACGAAATTGGCCCTTCAAATCAGTAACCAAGACTTGTAGGTTGTGTGAGTGGTTAGGAGTCCCACGAGAGGCAAACAGGGCGGCCTTTAAAGCCTTTTCAGCAGCATGGTAACTCTTGAAGCAAACCCACTCGTATGCTTCCTTGTCAAAATCATTCAAGGTGGCTGCAAGGTCTGATTTAGCCTGTTTCAACCAAACTGATGCTCTAGGCATATTTGGCTCGGGTGCATCATCAAATGATGGAGGACAATGTCTTGATCTTGAATTTCCAAAATATCCGCTTTCTCTAAAGTTCCTCTGGTATGATTCTCTCTTCCTCCCTTCCTCTCTCGCCCAATTTCTCATAAATTCAAAGAAATCATCATCGAAGAAACTGCCACCGCCCCTCGGATCACTTGAGCCACTTTTACCAGTATTCCCAGCTTTTCCGGTGCGCTTTCTTCCCGCCTTCAGGCGCTCGATTTCATTTTGCAAATGTTTGAAGACTTCAGTAGCGAATATCTTCCTTTCTTTTGGATGTTTGTCTGGATGCCATCTCAAGTACATTCTCCTGATAGCTTTTTTTCGTTCTTCTTCATCAAGTTCCCAAATTTCTTCCAGTTGATTAGAAACCTCTTCTTTTGCTTCATCGATGTTATCTGGATACGGCTGAGGTTTTGGTGGAACCTCTGTCTGAGGAACTTCTGTTGTAGGCGGGGTCTGTCTTGAGGCGGTGTCTTCAGGTCCATGTCCATCGGATGGATGGCAGTACACTATTATTGACATGCCTGTTTCAACAGGCTCATCTGGCATCAAGAATTTGAATAGGTTCAATCCACTAACCCAAACAGGATCTTCCGCCCCTACATCAATTCGATATTTGTTGCGAAGAGGTGATAGCAGGTTTTCAGGAATATCTAGTACTTGAGCGTAGATGTGGATAGGAACGACGTGCTCTCCAAGGTCGTTGTCGAGCTGATACGCCACATACTCCCCCTTTACGAACCTGAGATAAGGATTTTGGTCGAGCAAATGCAAGATGTCAGTAGGGATCCTGGAGCCAAGTTTCGGTGGGGCAATTCCTTCGTCATGATCTTCAGTTCGTTCGTTTGGTCTGATCAGCTTGTAATTACGAAGGAGTCTTGGAATCTCACGTGAGGAATCAGCAGACAACATGTCTTTCAGGAACGGTAAATGCTTTCGATCAATCCCACCTACATGTTGCACCACTGCTTGGGCAACCCCCGTCACTACTTCCATGTATGCTGAACGCTCATTGTCCTCAGTATGTGTAACTTTTATGCATGCACCATCATCAGTATTCATGCAGGTGGCAGGTTTTGCTAAACTACCTTCAATCTTCTTCCCGTCAAGGAATAAGAACGTGGGTAGCTCCGCCATGCACTGCAGTTGAAGACTGTGAAGTTTAGCAATACATTCGTGATCAGCATCAATTCCTGTATCACACCCTTCTTCGATTAAACGTTTAACTGCTTCAGAAAATTCCATTGACTTAATGATGCCATTTAGTCTGGTTCCAAATTTACACTGGCCATTCTGCTGGTACAAACAAGGCCTTGCTGATGTACCCACCCTCTCGATCACACAGGATTTTAGGGATCGGGGTCTGAGATGTTGTGGAAATGAATCTATCAATGACTGGGCATTTTCAAACGGCTTCGTAAGTTCATCCGGCATAAATGGTACGCGAGATTGGACAAGGCGTTTGGTGTGATCGGTATCGTCCTTGATGAAGATTTCTATTGAGGGCAACATTTGTCCTTTCGAAGAACCAGGAAGATGAACAATCTGAATATCTTCCAAGTCAGCTTGCAACGTTTCCCTTCTCAGTGTGGTACCTGTTGTCAAGGTCTCGATCTTCTTAAGGAAAAGTTGAGAAGCACACATGATAGCGTTGAGCATGTTTGGGTTTTGCACTTCTTTCGTATTGTGACTTGCGAGACCATTAAGCACTTTGGCTAACTGACGAAAGGACGGTGTCGGAGTGGATCCAAGGCAGTACAAGAACTTGCTGAATGGGATCAAACTATCAGGCAACTGGTACAGATGAGGCTGGAACAGATCCCCACACAAAAGACGGCAAACTGTATCAGGTTTGACAAGATGAGGTACAGTTTGAGTGACTACGCATGGTACGTCTGACAGTTTGTCGCTCATCATTTGACAAGCACTGCATTTATCAGTGCGATCTCCACAGCGATGATTTTCATGATGACGACCACAAGCTGAATTGAAGTAATGGTAAGCTGTCTCCATGACCTTGCACAACACCTGAAAGTCTGTTATCCCTTGATCATGGACGCTACAACACATCTTTCTTGTATTCTCAATGACACTCTCGATCACTGGTTTGTTCACTACACCTAACTTTTCTAGTATGAAATCTTTCGAACGGTGACAGTGACAGTGGGACTTTATGCTTGAAATATATTCTGGTAGAAGCGGCATTGAGCACCACACAAGTTCCTTATTCACATGTACACTCGATGAATCAAATCTTACGCCCATATTTATGTCCATATGATAGGGGTGCAGTTTCGCTAATGTCAATTCTGGGGCGTCAGAGACAACGAAGTCAATGAGTTTGATCCTGTTTAGAAATGATTCGTCCTTGTGTAGAGTGCAATTTTGAAAGAGTTCCTTTACGAGTAACTTTGATTGCTCAGCAAGCTTTTTTCTTTCCTTTTTTTCTTTCCCCAGATTCATCGATAGGGTGTTTGCAAACTCAAGAAACATGTCTGCTGTGACTTTACATTGCACCCCGAATGTAAGCACGAAAGAATGGTCGAGCTTCTGTATGATTTCTTTCGATGGAAAGTTATCCTCAGAGAGCATTTCTTGGAACACTCTGTTTCCTTGGTCGAAGAAATCCCTGCCACGTCTCAATACTCCGGCGCTGTTTTCCAATAGCTGAAAGCTTTGGAGTTTCATACAATACTCACCAACGACTTCCACTGTGAACCTATGCTTTGACAGGGTTTCGAGGTATTGCAGTCGTGTCTTTGACGACAACAGGTCGAATTTTGGGAAGATGAACTTGAAGAGGGCCTCACATTCAGATACAAAAATACACCCTACTGCCTTGAATAGTTCTTTCAAACCGTAGTCTTCACGTAGGAAAGTGGCATTGTATTCCGCCATCCACTTCATCATCTCTTCACAGGATAGATTTCCCATTATCACATATACGATTGGTGATTGTGATAGTGAAATGTAAGCCCCGTCTAATTGTTTATAGCATGGTAGATCTTTGATGATCTTTCTGTTGTCACCATTTTCCATCAATCTCTCTGGCATGTGTGTCGTTACGTATCGCAAGATGTGGTCGCGTTGATTGGATATCAATTGATCGAACTGACTAGGATTTGTCTGAATGACGTGGTCAAGCACTGCAACAATCGTATCTGGTTTATCTTCGTGGGCAACCAACTTGGTTATGAGTTGTTTTGCTTCTGGATGGTTATTAAAATGATCAACCTCAGAAACTCCCAAAGAACTTAAAGCAGCAAGCATGTTAGACATGCCACTTAGCTTATTCACCACAGAGGTAGCTTTTGACAGTGGAACTAGGTGGTAAACGACGCCTGTAGCTTCCTCCTTGCGGCAAGGCACAATGTTCCATGTCGAAAGGCACTGCAACGCGTCATCAGGACTTGTGCATGCAGCGATACATTCCCATAGCCCGCTGATCCATTCTTGTGTCGGTTCAGATTTATCCCACTGAATATATTGGTTGCAATTGAATTTTGTAGGACATAACTCATTCCTCAATAAATCAGCAATACTTGATATGTCGAAATGAGAGATAACATCGAAATCTTCACTGAAGTAATTCCTTATCGACTTATCCAGGAAATTGCTACTGCTGGATGAAAAGAGGTAGTCAAACTCGGTACTGTATACAGGTCTTTCCATTGCGAAGGTTCTTAGAAATCCATCTGATGTTAATAGAAGAGGGAGGGCCTCAGTATTGTCTTTGAAGTCGTCATATTGTGAACAATACTCCAGAATGGCTTGCAATGTACATGTGTCTTGTATCACTGTGTCGGAAATTGGTTTCGGTAATTGTATTGGACTCAGCCCTACGTCTTCTACTGCATTACTTGAGAGATGATTGATCAAACTAGCAGGCGTGACCTCAAGGACATCCCCTCTTCTGTACTCCTCCAAGCTATCTGAATACACTGCCTGTACTGGACAAGGGCATTCAATTAGAGGAAATCCAAGATCTGTTACAATCGATCTAAAGATCGGATTTCTTGAGATTGGAGAATCAAAGTATCCTGGTTTCTGAGATTCTGAAAGAGGGGTCCTCCATTCTAAAGTATCAATTTCATTGACTCCAATGATGCATTCTCCTTCTCTTTTGTCAGATACACTTCGCATTATCGAGGGAAACATTGGTTGGGCACAATCAGCAATTATCCTATAAACGTGTGTAATAACTTCTTCCCAGAACCTATTTTCAGCTACTGTAGGTAGAATTGCGTTATATGACGATACGATGTATTGCATATCTAAGGTTTCCTTTGCTTCTTCAATGCGAGCCATGATTTTATCCTGAAGACTGCAAAGCGCCTTGACATATGCAGGTGACACGATTTTCTTCATGAGCTGACGATTCCACTGTGCTCTGGTGTCGTCGCATGCTCTCCAAATGTCTCGTCTACGTTCATCTAACTCAATAGATCCATTGACGTGGACTGGGAGACCAGTTTCTATGGGAAGGGGGAGGAAGCTATATGCTTTCGCTGGAGCCTGTTGGTTGCCCAATGGCACAGCAACTCCACCCAATGGCAAGACATGGAGATATCCGCTGTTGTATGCCTCTAACAGAGTATCTGGGACGTCATTTGTATTTTCAAAGCCATGTTGTTGACAAATTAACCAGTCCTCCGTTTGGGTTTTCACGTCTTTGGCTCGCTGTTCTGTTACAGTCACTCTGATATCATAATGCACTTTCGTCACTGGAATGTCTCTAAGAGACTTTGCGGCTCCAGTCACTGGATCAATTTCTTCAGAGGATATTGTCGTAAGAAATGTTTCTAATTCATGTTGTTCAGATTCCGATATGCTTACATGAACACTAGACGTTCCAATCATATTTCCGCTTTCATCAATAGTGGATATGCTGACCTTTTTAACATGGCTCAGGAAAAGTAGCAATTCTGGTAAACCTTCCTCGAATTTCTGGATCAGTGGCTTTATACTATCGGGTTCATGGACCTTAGAAGAGATTTTCGATACACCTGCCATGCATTCCGTTCTCAGTGGCAATCGAAACATGGTTGAATCCTTTACGTCAAAGAATTCAGGTAGATAACAGTTGAAAACGTTTGGAAAGTCGTCGGTCAGTTCACTAGTTGGGTTTACCATGAAGCCTGGATACTCTTGGGTAGCATTAGGTACATATGTGACATTTGGATCAAACATTCCCAGCGTATCGCCGTTTGTGTAAAAGCTTGGACAGTCTGTTAGATGATAGACCGCATTGAAACCTACACCAAATCTTCCAACTTTTGAGGATAATTCTCTTTTGCTACCAACTCCTAGTCGCTGAATCCCCTCGATGTCAGCATCAGTAAATGCCTTATTGTTGTATACACAGAGGGCAGGACCTTGCAGATGAGACATTTCATCTTTAAAGAGTCGGTCTTTAGGATGGGTACGGAGATCAAGAACTAAGTGCACTTCAGTAGCACATGAATCATCTGCATTCTGCACAAGTTCTTTGAGTATTGTATCATCGCAGGGGTATCCTTTGAGGATGTTCTTTATTCTCTCTGTCAGGGGTTCTCGTTGCCCAAATTGCAATAGATTCTCTGATCGAATTTTGTTAAGACCAGGCACAGGCACAGAATAGCTTTCAAGGATGTGTTGTCGAATATCTCTCACTCCAAGTTTCCTCGCCCAAGGTAGGGGGATATCACCGTGAGCTTTGATCACACCATCTGGCACTGAAATCCAGTCTACGTCACAGAAAGAGAGTTCATCAGCAGTTCGGAGGTAGCCGTTGGTATCTGGAACATAAATATCATTCGGAGAAACCTCTTGCATTTCCTTGGGGTAAGTCGATGCAGCATTTACCAAGCATTTTATTAGTTTCATAACTTCTTCGAATGCATTATGATCTAGCTTTCCAGAAGTTGTGTCATTGATATGCTTTAGAGTAGACACAAAGTCATTTGTTGAAAATCGGATTCTTATGCCAGCGTTTGTTAGAAGGGTTTTGAAGCTAAGCAAATTCCTGGGTAACCGAAAGAGGTAAGATCCAACCGACTCTTCCTCAAAGTCAAGTGCCAGTTGATCGCAACTCCTGAACGTTTTGTGAACCAACAGACACTCTTTTGTTTGAAAGAATTGTCGAATCTCGGGTATGTTTTCTTCCCTTTTTAGTCGTGCATCGAGGTATTCATAGATTTCTTGACAAACACGTGGAAGGTTTCCACAAATTTCAGGTCTACAGATGATGGAGTTGAGTTGTTGGAGTACGACACCCACTTTTGGATCATGAACAATACCAAGAAATCTCTTAACCTGAAATGGAAACCAGATGTTGCTTTCGTCTAGAACCGGGTATACGTCGCTGACCAATGCCAGTCTTTCGGGCACAAATATGGTATCGCATGATGCTTTTCTCATCGAGGAATTCATGTAGGTGACAGGAAGGAAAGCAACCTTACTCATTTGGTTCTGAAGTGATTGGTCCTTTGCCCATGAACACTCCCGTGACTTCAATCTGTAGGTAAGGTAGTCAACTAGTATGCGATCATACTCATGGGGAATAGGTTCCCCCGATAATTTCCGTGCACATTTGATGAAGTCCATGCCAGATATATCATCTTGTACCATTCCTAAATGCACCAGAATATGCAAACAATCCCAATTTGCAAAGGAACCATGGGGAAACCGTCCGTCGTCGCTCGTAAAAAGGTTACCTGCCTTTCCATGAGGATGTATCAATTCTTCAGGCTTCTTTAAGATCTTACCGTCTGGAGAAGTAGGGATGCATGGGATTGTTTTCAGAGTCTTTCGCAAGTCAGTGTTCTGCAAACAGTAGTGGATAAGGGGTTCTCGAACCTCGGATGGAAATATGGAAAGCTTGGGAAGAAAGTGCTTCAGGAAGAAATCGCGCTCGGTACAGGTTTGTTTCCTCAGCTGTTCCCCGAATCCCATCCTTTCTAGGTTTAGGCGTATCTCCGATGGCATCTCTGTAACACTTCGCTTCGTGTGTTGCATTTGAAAAACCGTCTTTACTGCTACAGCAATGTGCGGGATTTCATAAAGTACTGTATCAACAAACATAGCCTCCTTGAATGCCCACGTCTTTTCTCCTTCCCAAAATATATTTGGGCCAGGTGAATCAGAGACAACCAATCTTTTGTAGAACCCCTTAACCATAGCATAGCAATCACTGCCCTTGGAAATATTTCTGTCCTTCGGCCACAGCGTGTAGAAGTTAGTTGGTGAACTATTCACTCCTGAAATGCGTAGATTTGACGGCATTTTTGTGACGTGACAGCGAAACCTATCATTAGTCAACAGAATCATGTAGGCTGTTAATATGACATCTTCAAAGACAGCTTCATTCCATTTCATAAAGTAGTTGGAATCTGAGTCGGCTGCGGGCTTCCATAAATTCCGACGGTCTGCTGAAATGGCAAAGAATCCATTACAATGGCAAGGAAGGTGGCTATGTGGAACTGCGAGTGGCAAGCCATTGTAGAGTTTACTGTCTTGCTCATCAGAGAGAGGTAACTTCACTGCCACACCACCTACAGGTGCCAGTCCTGTTTTCTGCCCTTGTGATGTTTGCCACATCTTGTGTGCTGATGTTGTTCCGACGCTTGTGACTGACATCAGCTCACGCTTTCTTGGTTCTTCGTGAATCTTGAGATATTGCTTTCCAAACGGAGTTAAGCTTCGCACAACACACTCTTCTTTGATCAAAGGTTTGATCTGTTTCTGTTTTCTTGCATCCCCTTTACTCTGCATGAATTCTGCTATTATATTTCGACCAGCAACATGTTCTTTCGCAATTTCGAAGAGTGGACTTGATTCAGATGGCTGCTTTGCATTGGAAAGAAGCACAAATGTTTTGACTTCACGGACGCTATTAGTAAACACCAATAAATCTTCTGAAGAACGCCAAAGATCCACGAGTAGTGATTTACATTTATGTTCATCGTAATGTTGATCAGAGATCTCACTATTCAGTGCTGCATGTCTTGATCGAAGAGGCAACCGGAAAAGTGTACCATCATAATATACATTACCACCACTCACTTGCAGACAACAATTGAAAACACCTTCATATGGTGCAAACTGGTCTCTATACATAGATATTGCGTTGTTTCCTTGTAGCTTTATCCTGATCCCCGGGCTTTCTTTGCTTCGTAGCATGGAACCAAGATGTACTGTATGTGGATCGAAAATCTGCAAGTATTCTCTACTCAGGAAGCTGGGAACATCTGTTAAATGATAAACGGAGTTGAAACCAAGCCCAAAGCGCCCGATCTTGGATGTGTCAAGTTCCTTAGTCGCACCACCAAGCTTAGTGATGTTCTGAAAGTCGTCGGGTGAGAAACATGCATCATTGAATACCCACAGTGCTGGCCCTTGACAATCAGTCATACCTTTGTCAAACAAACTTGAACGTACTTCAGAATTTTCCCGAAGGTCTAACATGAAATGTACTTTAGTTGCCCCTGCGTCTTCAGCATTTTGAATCATTTCTTTTGGTATTGCACTCTCCAGATAGCTATCCTTAATGATATTCTTCAGTCTTGTGGTGAGTGGTTCATACTGGCCTGCTTGTTCTATACCTATCAAATCCTCAGGTGCAAGAATCTTTCGACTAAGGGGTGGAATCCCCAAAGATCGAATTATGGCTATAGGCAATGACCCATCGACGATGAAAGTTTTATCTTCCTTCAGCTTATCCTGAACTTCGTCAGAATCTCCGCGACTGCTGCCATCTTCATAAACACAATCGCCAGGTTTAACTAATTCTAAAGAGTTTTCGTTACTCGTTGGTACCAAGGTATTTGGTGGATATCTACAACGGTTACCTTCGCAGATTTTATGGAGGAGTCTGAGCGCCTTTAGCACAACACGCTTGTTTTCTATGCAGAAATTCATCCGTTCTGTCACAGAACCAAGTTTAGGCTCGAGCTTGTGTATTTGCATGATGGTGTCATGAATCTGCTGAAGGGATATGCTCTTCTGGACCCCCAGAGTTAGGAACAAAGTTTGATATTTTTCCCTGAACTCTTTTGGTATTGAATAAATGTAGGGATGGAAATCGTCCACATCGCTCGATAATACTGCCCGATGAATATCCACAAACTGTGTGCCAGTCCAAATGCATGCAGGTAAGGATGATGTCAGTCGGGGTATCACTTGCTCATTCCTATCCGTACCTGACAGCAAGGTGTAAATAGCATGAACCATTTTATCCAGTTTCGTTGATTTATCAGAAGCTTCGACTCCTCCAAGAGACTTTGAAACAGCGGCTATTTGTTGAATGATTGATGTGATGTTAGCATGCTGTTTCACTCCTAGACTACGTAGTAGGGTTTTTGGAATTCCTTCTTTCGAAAATGGTGTGGTTGCACCAGAGGCGAGAATGTTAACTTTGGTAGACATAACTGTTTCGCCCGGACTGATCATTTTCTCTCCCTTAGACTTGTGCCATGGAATGTCTTGAGGATAGAAGTCTGGGCTCTCTTGAAGACATGGGATGCATTTTTTGTCAGCCAAGAACTGCTGCAGTGTCAGGCCACTCTCACTGGCAATGGGTTCTTTAAGCTTGTCAGGATATTCTCCCAAGAGAGACATCAAGATGCCTGCCTTATTAGCATTGCTCTCCTTAGTTATTTCTTCAGCCAACTTGCCTAATTCAGTTGCTGTGACACTACTTTTATGACGAAGACCAAGCTCCCGTAATGATCCCAAGAGGCCTTCGTTCACATACCTTCCAGATGGAAAGAATACATTGCCAAATAGTGCAGATACATGCCGGTCTTCTGGATCAAATAAACATTCGGGTGATTTGAGCCCATTTGCACGGGTAAGAATAAAGTCACACGACTTCAGCTTCAACAGGTGACTGCCAATATCTCTTTTGATAGCTTTCAAATCATGCAATATCCATAGCCCTACTTCCTGGAGAGCTGCCCTGTCTTGACTACCATTGCAAATAGAATTTACAATGTCTTTCAACCAATCCTTCCTTTCTTTTTCTTTCATTCCTAGATTGGAAATGAAATTCAGGATTGCATTGTCAAGGCAACAAATCAAGTCATAATCTGGAAGATGAAAGTTCGGCAGTTGATCTGAAGACATTCTGCAAAAGAAAACACGTTCATCACCTGCAGACATAACTTTACTTCTGATCGATGGGCTTCTTGGTATTGTGTCGAAGAAGGGTATGTGAGCAAGAAAATTTCTCTCTGCATCAGTGAGAGAACAGTTGGTGCACAACCTTACTAGTAACCGTCTTTCTTCCTTTGGAAGATTCTCGACAGTCTTTTGTAGTGATTTCCCATTTTGTACGGCTGTCAACGCACCAATTACACCCTTTCTTGTTGGACTTCTGAGGTAACCCTCCCCTATAAGTCGAGCAGTATCTATGAATGAAGGACAAGAACAGACGACAAGGCCAATTTTGGTAAGAACCAAATTCTCATTCCGATCAAGTTTATCTGAACCATAGTTCTGGCAGATATTAGTTGCGTTCCGTTTAAGGAAAGCAAGGACAACTTCACCTGACTGCTTCTCTTCAACCTGTATCAATGGAAGTCCTTCATATATACCAATTGACTTACGTTGAATTGTATTCAGAAAATTCCAGATCCCATGCAGCCATTCTCGTGGAGGTTGGTTTCCTTTGCCAGGATGCCAGAGTATAGTGCTACTTCGGTTTGACGAGAACCATTCTTTTGGCAGGGTGTCCCGAATCAGTCGAGCTAGGTTTTTATCTGACATCATTTGCAATTGGACGGATCCATGCCCGGCTAAGAATCAAAAGAACATTGGAAAAAATAGTACAGTTGAAATTTGCTTCCTGAAATAAGATCACACAAAGGTAAAAAAAAAAATAATTATAGTAATTCCGATGAATCATAAGGCTGTACAACGGGTAGATATCAAGTCATAATGAAAACATATCGAAATATGATCAAAGTTCCGATTCAATAATAAACGTATTTGAAAAGGAAATTCTAATTTACTCAATATCTAGGAAATCAAAATTAAAACTGCTGATAAGAGATATATTGACATTGAATCATGCAATACACTACTAAGAAACAATTCATTATGATAAAAAAAAATCCACTTTTAATGAGCAAGCAAGAGCTGGAAAACATGTCATAAGTACATACTGGATTTAAGATATAAACACTTCTCACCAGCTTTTTGTAGGAGTTTATGCAAGTTCTCGTTGATGTTAGGCAGGATAAGCCTGTTACCCATGTTGTAGCAAAGGCTCTTGTCAAGTTCTCTCGTGGGTATGAAGACAGAGGGAGTTGATGCTGATCTAGTTGAAAATTGGGCGAAATCACCGTTTGCCAACGGAAGGAGCCTTAGACCAATAAGTCGAGGGGTCTTAGTCTTCATCATGATGTACTCCAATAGCGACATTTTGTCATCACTACTCAGGGTCTCCAAGACTCCATGCTGGCTCTTATGAATACAATCGATGATAATCTCGGGTGAAATCACTTTGGCATTGAAGTTGGCGTATTCTTTACTTTTGATGACTTTCTTGATGTGTTCTGGTACCTCAGCAACAGGGATCTTGGCAGCCTTGAGGACATTCAACAAGATTCGTTCGGTATTTTTGTCCTCACCTGTCATAAAGTTGAAGACAGCATCCTCAATCTTAACCCATAAACCTGTTTCGTTATCAACGGTTGTATAGATAACAGGGAGCTTGATTAGCAATTGGAAAATTGGTTTGAGAAGCTGTTTCCACTGTGGTCTGACCTTATCGGGGTCGGGCCAAGATCTGTAGATTTCATCAGGGGACAACTTCTGCTCTCTAATTGCAAACATCAGCATATCCATGTATGCATCTGGCATCAGTTTCGTCACCAGTAGGAAGTTCCATCGCGCATCAACATCTCCTTGAATCCGATCAGCACCAGGCCACTTGATTGATCTTCTATCACTGTTAACCCCGAAGAACCCGTGAATGTGAACCGGAAGTCCAGTCAAACTCTCATCACCAGGAGGTAAAGGGAGGAAACAGAACACTCGTCCACGGAAACCATCTCGTTTTTTCCGGGATAAGTTGTAAGGCATAGCAACACCGACCCAAGGTAGGTATCCGTTTTTGTCAGCGATACTCATTAAATTGTCTGGCATCTCTTTTCCTCCAACAACCTGACTCACGATCCAATCCATTCGACGTTTCGACTCTGCAACCTCCACTGTCAACGTGAGCTGATGGGTTAAAGAAGCTCTCGCTCTCTGTCTAATTTCCATCTTGCCGTTCGCTTCTAATGCTCTGGAGAACCCTATTCGCTTTGATTTCATATCCTCAAGAGATATGGGGCATATCTCTGCTCTTGATCGGATTTGGGTTTGACCTCGATTAAGCCTTCTGCTGATGTCGATTGTCTCCAGTGATCGAAGAAATAAAAGTACAACATCAGCATCATCAATGAAGGATTCAAGGAGGCGTTCCATAGCAGCGTCATCATACTCATTGTCACAGAGAGTGCTTCCTTCTTGCCGTATTGGGAATCGGAACAAAGTTCCGTCGTATGGTTCCCCACAATTCATGGTGTAAGTGCTTTCTGGGAATATGGTGTTGTATGGTGTAAATTGATCAACGAAGTCTGGCGAATTGAAAGTGTCTGCATGTTCGGTCACACTCAGTTTTGTTCCTGTTTCACCCTTTCCAAAGTGACGCTCATGAGGATCTATGAAGGCAAGTGTGTCACCGCTTAGGATGCTTGGAAGATCTATGATTTATGAGAGAACATAGATAAAAAAAATAAAAGGTCACTAATCATGTTTGTTATTATCATATATTAGCATAGGGCCAGTAAGGTCAGGATTTTCAAGAGTTTTCATTAAGAACGTGTGGCCGCTAAGAGGACTTATGACAGTACACTGATGTGAATGTGAACTTTGCCTAGTTACTTGGCATTTTGCCTGAAAATAAAGTTATCACAATCACTAAACCGTTATGCACATATGTCGTCAAAACAATTTTTTTATAAGAGAAAACTCAATTCATAAATGGAGGAATTATGCATATGCCTATAATGAGTTAAAATTAGTATTGCTATTGATATCACTTGGGTCATTGATAAATTTCATTAGGACATAAAGCAAATTTGATAGAAATTTGAACATTAAATGGCTTCATTTCCAAAGTGCTCAAATATTTCGGATTAATAATGTGGGATTTTTAAATTCATATCCCACAAAAGTGTAAACGAAGAAACCAAGTTGGATTATAGCTTTTCCTTTCGTCTATTTATTCAGACAAAATAATTTTTGTTAACAATAACAAAAATAAGACATTAACCCGTAACTAGAGTCAATCATTTTAAGCGCGCAGAATAATCGAAATATACACCATATAATTTAGGACGAGGATATTGGGTTTTAACAATGAAAATTATATGATGTTCATTTTGAAAGTGAGATTGGGAAACGGTAATATCAAAGCATTTTCTATTTGGTTCAACACATTTTATCTAAAACCGCTTGTTCTAATTTCCAGATGAGCTGTGTCAATAAGGGCTTATAACCAATCAGATCCAGCCAAGAAGGTGACCAAGAAGGTAAAAGCCAAGAAGGCAAAGGCTGCAAACCCCAAGAAACGTGTCACACTGTTTAACTGAGTACATTACAAGAACAAAAGGGGGAGGTGGGAGAATTTCAGGCCCGTGACCCCCATTTGAAAGTCATAGTCAATATTTTACTATAAATATGTCGTTCGTACCCTGCCCCCCCACCTTGAGAGTCACAGCAAATTGAAAATATTGTGTTAATGGGAATAGTGTCGTTCATGCACAAGTGATGTCCCTTTTTCTTGTCAAATATTACGCGGGACAACATTACCTTCACATTTAGTGACATTTCCTTTTCTTTCAAATTTTCCTTATGAAAATGTGCCCCTCCCTAATTGAAAAATTCTTCATCTGCCCCTGATATTACAAGATCAAGATATCAGATAGTTCTGGTATAAGTCTAGGGGCTGGCCAGCACACGATGCACGTCCCGTCCTTTCTTTGAGTCAAATTTGAGCACAAAGAATATCATGGAGCATGTTATACCCCCTCTTAGATCCTTCAGTCAGGTTGAACGTGGATGCCTTTGTGGCGAACGTGTTTGCTGTTGCTGGATCCGCCCAGGCCCAGAAAAACTTGATTTGTAGTCGAATGGAAATTAAACGAAATGGTCAAAATGAAGTGGTTGTAGAAGAATTGACGTTACACCACGTAAGAGGAAGGGCATGAAGTGTGTACCTTTGATACGCTCTCTAACGACAATTGTGAAACCGACTCCAGACTATATTATTTCCAATGACAGATCGGTCTGGAGTCGGTTTCATTGGTCAATCAGACTGTATAAAAGTACCTGTAAGATGGTATACTGAGCTGAATCCGATACCGAATCGTCCAACTTTGAGTGGGTTATCTTCCTTGTTGCTTCTGGCTGGCCTCTGGATTCCCTCCCAGTCTCTGTCCTTGAACAAGGCGTCGTTGTAAGCATACAAAGCCCGGCCTTGGAATGGGGCGAGAGAAGGCCAATGAAGACGACTCGTTCCATGTTCGCGACAGTCATAAAGAAAGCGAACTGTCTTGGCTCCCGCGTCCTCGGCATTCTGTACTATTTCCTTTGTTATTTAAAAAAAACCCCGGAAAATTAAGAGTAAATAAGAGTAAGTCGTTTCATCTGATTTTGTATTGAACACAAAAACTTGCCATTATTAAGCTCCCTCTAATCTATTGCATGAAAATGATATCTGATCAGTATCACATAAAAAGGACTTTTAGTTCTTCACTAAATTAGATGTGTCATTTAGCTTACCAATTTACTGACGTTTATTATCTTTTATTCTAATGATTTTCACTATCACTCATTCCCATTATAATAATCAATAATGAGATCATTATACTACGACCCTTTCCATTATTAGTTTACAATGAATTAATAATGTGGAGGTATATGTGCATAAATATATTCTGCTATGCTCACCTTCATTATTTGTCCATCGGTGTATTCTCTTAAAACTTTCTTCAAGAAGTCAAGAAGAGATGGTGGAGAGGGACCAAAGCGTGCTGGGAAAATATATAATCCATAATGAATCAAATTATTAGAAGTTTTATCTTCATGTGAGAGTCACTAGGGGAGTGTCAATTGCTCACTCAAAAAGTACTTTTATTGAATCATGCTAGAACATGAAATTATCAAAAATTCTTTGGCAGCTTGTTCGAGCCCATGTCAATAAACGAAAATAAACCTTTTATAATAAGCCTTTATTGTCATAAAAGTTTCAAAGTACTCAATACTGTATTTGGAGAAAACAGAAACATACATGTGTTACGTGAAACAAGTTTTCAACTAACAGACGAAACAATGACGACCACGGTGCTTCCACTAACCCAAATGTGAATTTCACATTTGGGTTAGTGGAAGCAGGTTCTTATGGCATCAGGATTTTTTTATCATGAACATTTTATTACTTGACACCAAGGTTTAAATGAAACAAATAATACTCGCAGAATTCATGAGCTTCGTTTACTTTGCTTCTCCGAGAAAAATAATTTTATCAGGGACCTAGAGACAAAGGCATATAAAAGCAAAATGTCACACAACTATAATTTTTAGACAGGAACGTGTGACAATGTTACGCAAATGAGTATGGAAATATGTATATTTCCTTCAAAATGCGTGAATATAATTATTCCCCGTTCTCTATCACACATTTAGATTTTGTTTATTGTCTGTGAGGGTAGGTGCGTGTGTGTAGAGGGTGTAACAATATTTCCACTGAGTGACAATTGCCCCGGCTTTAATTCGTCAAAGAGATAAGGTAACGGTTACAAAAGGGTTTTATGGTAGGGTATAGCAACTCAGGGATGAATTTGGTCATTTCATTAGCGCGTGGAATTTGTAGCGGAGCGATTGTCGCCAGATCAAATGCCATGGAACCGTGATAGAGAGAATGTCTGTGCACATAAGCAGGGCCACTGGAAGAGGAAGGGGCTGTTAACAAGTGGTACGGGAGCTAAACACATTTTTTACCCTCTCATGAAGGCTCCTTCCCCGGCAAAGGAGGAGGATGAGGAGGAAGAATTAAAAAGTTTTGAGAATAACATATGATATAATCTAACGATTGGTCGTCATCATTATTCCCACCGTTTGTAATGGATGAAATAAACGATTCGATAATGAAATATCTTAAAACAATTTCCCCTTCCTCCCCTATATTCAGGGTTTTCCAATATTTTAATCGATGATATTGATATTTTTTTCCTTTTGAAAATTGTTTATATGTTACGATGTAATGCTGGCCTTCACCATTCGTTAGAATAATGGACACCTCACAGACCCCGTCGCTCATGTCGCTCGCGGAAGTAAGAAGTTTCTAAACGCTTTCAAGTTTTGCCAGTTTCCTGCAAACTCGAAATGTAAACATTTGACATTCAGACAGCATATTGAGCTTTTAATTTAGAATGAATCTAAAATGAATTTGCATTGTTTTCCTTGAAAAAATATAATATGTTCAAGATCTGTGATAGCATTCTCGCAATGTCATACATATCTTTTTTCCAGTCTGATATTTTAGCAAACACAGTGACCTAAATGCGATCATGTAGCATTAAAGAGTTTTTAAAGCTATCTTATCCCATTTTCGTCGATTCGTTTGCTAAAAATATCGGATTGAAAAGGGGCCCAGGTCGTGTTTTAGAATGAATTGTTGATTCATTCTCGGATGCGTCTGCTTTGTAGTGTGTAGTGAAGATCGTTTAGATCAGATAACGGTCTTTGTCTGTACTAAATTTTAATAAGAATATTCTGGTATAAAATATGGAACGAGGAACAGGTCAGTGCAAGAAACATCTAGTCCAATGTTGTGAAAGAACCTGAGCTGTCGGGCACGTTTGAAGGTGGGCGGGGTCAACGCTTCACTTTTATTGACGAACTTCAGTCAGGGGTGACGATACGTCACCTATTGTCATTATTGTATTGACTCTCCTTGTCGCTCTCGGTATGTATTGTGCATTTCATGGCTACTGAACGCCCCGAGCGAGCTGAAGGCTTTCTGTTCAGGAATTACATTCTTTCTACAGAAGGAAAGTCGGCCACACTCTATCAACAGCGCGAAATTGGCAGTATATTGATGGATATTATCGTTTATGAATTACTCTTTTTATCGGAATGCAGCACGTTTAACATGTGAACCCGTGGTACTAGGCAACATAATACCGATAGATTTCACGACCAGTTATACATCATAATAATGTTCCATTCCTTTGCCGTTCAGAATATCGTGGTGGAGTGCCTAGATCGCAAGCTGTGTGCAAGGATGTACTCATGTGCAGCATTTGTAGCATGAAATATTGCCGAATTGTAATACTAATTTGGTCTCATAATAACCGAGGGAAACCGATGCAGCTAGCAGAAGCTACCAATACTCAGCTCCTAAGAACCCTGAAGAACAGACATTTACATGATTTAGCGCTGTAAATCGTCCTCGTTCTTCACACAGCAAAGTATCAGTAGCAGACGAATGCTGAGTCCACATGAACAGACGTGTGTAAACATCCCTACTCATCGCCATGCAACGGTTATTTGACAATGGATGCATCATATTATGATACAACCTCTGGATATTTTAAGCCATAAACACATTATGATTACAATTCTTTTCATTGCGACATACCCCCAGCATTGAATCTCAAGCATGGCATCGTCCAAACACTCAGGGAGGAGAGGTAGGTACATGTATTTTCAATACCATTTTATCCAATATAGGCACCCAGATTAAAATGATTGATCGAAAATGTAACCATATATTAAAAATTTTGTGTTATTATTCCCGACAATATTATTTCACATAATAATCGTAAAAACATTAAGAATGCAAGTACCACTTGCATAATGACCCACAAAAATAGCGAGTTACATACTTCATGTACTTGGTACTCCAAATAGATATGAGGTAATAAATAAACACGTGAGCTCTTTACATATGAAAGACACCCAGAGTCATAAAAATGAGATAAGTTTTCTTAGAATTCTCTTTTTAGCATATAATTTATTTGATCTAGACAGAAAAGCACAGCTGCAAAAGGTCATGATCGAACTTCCTATAAAAACATTAAGCCAATTTAACATATATTTACCGAACGGATGAATTAAATTGCGTGTGAAACATCTTTCTAATGGGGCAAGTAGGAAATGCTGCGTGATTTCGAAACATCATCAGAGCCTGTATTTTGTATGAGTCTAACACTATATTGGGCCTCTCAATTAGTCGCATCACAAGGAGTGTCATGGTATGAACTATCTGAAACGAGTTCCATAATTATGTATCCCCGCTAAAATTGAAAAAAAATATGGAGGTTTGGAATGATAATTATATAATCTAGCCCTGATCTAGAACATTTGTGATGGGAAGTAGAATGCATGACAAACGAGAAAGCTTTTCATACCATTATCTATCATGTCTACTAAAGTGGTACCAGTATTAGTAACCTCATTTTTAGATAAAATAACCATATCTATATCAGTCCATGTTCAAATTCTTTAAAACTACCATCTTTCTCTTTTTTCAAGTCTCCCCTCAAACACAGACTACCTCCCTTTTAAAAACCAAGAGTGACCCTTTGAAGGAGGTCCTTTAAAAAAATCAGGTGGATGACTTAGTTATAATACTCAAAGGATGTTGCAATTATTATGAAACATTATTCCCAGTTTAAAATGTATATGACAAAGCACCACTGATCAAGAGAGCTAAAACATAAAAATGAAAAAAAAAGCTATACGCTGTTAAAGGACAAGTCCACTCCAACAAAAACTTGATTTGAATAAAAATAGAAAAATTCAATAAGCATAACACTGAAAATTTCATCAAAATCGGATGTGAAATATGAAAGTCATGACATTTCAAAGTTTCGCTTATTTTTAACAAAATAGTTATATAAACGAGCCACTTACATCCAAATTAGAGAGTCGATGACATCACCCACTCACTATTTCTTTTGTATTTTATTATATGAAATATGAAAGAAATATTTGTATTTTCTTGTCATTGTCATGTGAAATGAAGTTTCATTCCTCCCTGAACACGTGGAATTCCATTATTTTAACGCCGCCTTCAGGCAAGGAGGTCCTAATCATAAAATTCGTAAAAATTGAAATATTGTATAATTAAAACAATAAAAAACAAAAGAAATAGGGAGTGAGTGACGTCATCGACTCTCTCACTTGGATGTAACTGGGTCGTTCATATAACTATTTTGTTAAAAATAACCGAAACTTTGAAATGTCATAACTTTCTTATTTTACATCCGATTTTGATAAAATTTTTAGCATTGTTCTTGTCTAATTTTTCTCTATTGATTCAAATCAACATTTTCTTAGGTGGACTTGACCTTTAATGAAGCAAACAGTATATTGATAATCTTAATTAACTATGTTAACGTTCTCTTCTTTTTGTAAGGGTCAATTATCACAAATGTTTTTTTTTCTTAGTTTTTAAATCACATTGCGTATCATGTCTAGTACATCTCTCTAGAATTGAAATTCAAATTCGTTGTCCTATAAACATTTTAAGATAATATTTATGTTTTCATTTTAATAATTTAATAACTTAATTTAAAATATTTTAGTTTGATTCATATTATCATTTAAGTAACAATATTTGTTTATTTATTTTACTAAGTATTGTTATCTTTGATTTAGATTTTGACTTTATTTTCATGTATGATGTGATGAGTTATGTTGTTCTTTATGTTTTCATCAGGTCATTGATGAAAAACAGTTTTATACTGGGGGCGATTGCACGAAAGGGTCTTTGCAATGACCGTCTTTCGTGTCGCCCATTTTTATGATGCGCCATGTGAAACGCATTTTAAATAAATTGTCTGCAAACATATTGTATTCGTCCATTAAAATAAAATATTTGTTCATAAAATGATGTGATATATCATGAAATTGTATAAATTTTGATTTAAAAGTAAGTAACGAATCTCATTTTTATCATAAATTTCAGAAACACCTCGCTTATAGCGCATCATAAAAGATGGGCGACACGAAAGACGGTCCTTGGAAAAACCATTTCGTGCAATCGGTCCCTGATCTTTTGTACCTGATTAAATATGTTCTAATAAATAAATAAATAAATACACAAAATTGCCTCTTGCATTTTTTATTTCGCCTTTTTTTCAATTTCATTTCCAGAATTTCATGTTAACAAAGTCGTAATACGATTCAATTCGTAGATTTTAAAAATATTTGTAGCAATGTTTTATCGCAATATAACTGGGTTCATTACTCGATATTGTTATTACTCACGTAAGCTACGTACCTACTAATTTGAACTTGGATCATTAGAATATCAAGTCAACTGCAGCAGACCTTGACACATTTGTCACCGTGCGGTTTGGTGTTCATATCCGTTCGTTGTTTTTAATGTTTTATTTTTTAACATGCTCTGCCCTAATACATACCAGACGTTCAGACTGGATACGATAATCTACTCCTAGGACTGACTTTAATTCAGAGATTATATTGATATAATGCCACTAGCTAGCATTGTTTTGTGTTTGAACAAACTGTTGTGATCTCGTTCAATAGCACGACCTTGCCGATGTGCCAAGTAATTGTATCAAAACATATTTGTATTTACTCGGCGCAGCCAAAAAAGGAGGATATTTTATAGGAACACGGATGATTACAGAGAAAATCTACCATTTTGATCCACACACTCGAGCTGTGGCAATGTTCCTAGTGATTTTGCTGGGTGTAGGTGGGATTGCGTTTTGCCGGGATAATACTCATTAATTTCCAGTGGCCACCGTACTGCTGCCTCAGTAATATCGTTTTTTTGGATTTTAATAATGTAAGTACTGGAGTATGATAATATTGTTGAACACCATTAATTATGTTGTTTGTCTTCTTACTATACTGTAGATTATGTACGTCAGCACACGCAAAAATAACTACTGCTGATACTGGAACAAAAACTACTTCTTATAAAACTTAAGTTATATGCTACTGCTGCCTACATGTCTACTATGACAAAAACAATTACAGCTACCATGCACCACCATTGGCACCGTACTATAAGACTACCACAACTAGTATGGCATACTACTATTACTACTTCTACTAGAACTACTACTACTAGTACTATACTACTACTACTACTACTACTACTACTATAACTACTACTCCTACTCCTACTACTACTACTACTACTACCACTACTACTATACTACTACTAGGACTACTACTACTACTAGAACTACTACTACTACTACTCCTGCTAATACTATTACTACTACTGCTACTACTACTACTACTACTACTACTCCTGCTACTACTACTACTACTACTCCTGCTACTACTACTACTACTACTCCTGCTACTACTATTACTACTACTACTACTACGACTATGCTGGTTAATAGGGTCAGCTGGGAGCAACTGTTATTCTAGTCATATTTGACTATTTTCTAGTCATATTGTACTAGAACATAATTATTTCTGGCTAGAATATATGTCAGAAATGTGAATATCAGTGATTGTCATATCAGTTGCTCCCAGCTGACTACTGGTCTAGTCAATTTGACTGATTTGTTTTAAGAGTGCATATACTACTACTACTACTACTACTACTTCTACTACTACTACTACTACTACTACTACTACTACTACTACTACAACTACTACTTCTATTACTACTACTACCACTACTACTACTCCTGCGACTATATACTACTACTACTACGACTACGACTTTACTACTACTAATTCTACTTCTACTACTACTACTACTACTACTACTACTAGGCCTACTATTACTTCTACTTTACTACTAGTACTACTACTACTTCTATTACTACTACTACTACCATGTTTATCAGAATAATGAAGTCTTTCATTAGAGCATCCTGTATGAGAACTGGATCTGATTCATCCGAGTATTCTCACACTGATAAACAATATACTAGTTACTCCCAGTGTGATTGTTCAATGTCATTATTACACAATACTACTTTCTATAGAACATGAATTTTGTCATAATGATGACAATATGTTACGATATTGATCACGTTGATAAAGCTGTGTGACGATAGAGCTTCATCATGTTCATGAGACTTGTTATGAACCATGATCAGTGATTTTTATTTGTTGATCTTGGTTTTCATCCTTCCTTTCTACCATTCCTACCATGATGTCATCTTTTTTTTTTTTTCCTTATTCTGCCACGTCTGTAAACAACATGATATATATTATGCCAATGAAAGATACGCTGGTAGGCCTATCCCCAAATTCGATTCATGCATACAAAATAATTTTCATATATATTTATATGAAAACAAATATAAATATTTGTACTTAAAAGTAATCGTTTGTCTCCCTTCCTTTTTTCTTTTATTATTATCACTTTGTTTTTCCTTTTATTTTGCAGTTCCGCCATCGTATGAAGAGACAATGGAGGAATTAGCTCGGAGGAGGAGTGGCGAACACCCCAAACACGACCCGACATCACCAGGACAAGGCGTGTACAGGAAAAGAACCGACGTCGATGATGTCGGTTACGATGAAGCTGGAACGACCCCGCAATACCAGTCAGACCAACCCGCTACCATCTCACACACAACAGTCAAACCGAACTACAAACAGCATGACGCAAATCTCATGCCCCAAACCTCGACAGCCACCTCCCCATCACCCGAACCTCCCCGAGGATCCCCGAAGAAAAGCCGATTTAAGAAACTGATTTCCCGATCAACGTCGAAACGGGATCCGAACACTTACACTTACGAGAACCAACAGAGCGTTGATTACTGGTCGTCGATAGAACCGGTTACGATTGATCCTAATATTGAACCTATCCTCGTACGACCGATGGTAACACGGATTGGACCGGACGGAAGGACATACTTAAGAGATACCAGTATAGTTGTCGTTCAGGTATGGATGTTTATTGGTTGGTAAATCGATCGACATTGAACGGTTTTGAAGTTGAGTTCGAGTGGAACTTGAGCTACAATTTAAATGAACTTTTAGTATTACATTCATACTACATCATGTACCAGTGCCGTATCTAGGCATTTATTGAAGTTGCCCACTTTTCCCCGACCAGAAGTAAAATTTATGAAAATCCTTGACAAATACTTAGGTCTCACTTCGATCAGCAAGAATACAAAATTACCGAGCTCCTGAAATTGTTATTCTAAAGCCTGATTGCTTCTTTTCTGATGTATATTTCAAAGATTTGATTTTTCTTCAAATCTTTCTTTTAATTTTCTCTTTTTTGTCTTCGCATTTATTGCACTCAGAGGTTAGAATGATTTCAGGTTAAATTTTAATCTTAAAATGCTTCAAATTGTAACCTCCCATCATGCCTATATGAAGAGGTACATAGCTTCATAATGTTCTACTGGGTTTCCGAATTTATGCAGTTCTTGCGAGGAAACAACGAGACCGAACTATATAAGAATGTCTACCCTTTTCAGGCTGTTAAGACTAGTTTTTGTCCATTATTTGCCAAATGCGGCGGGAATGGGGTCCTCTAAATATTTCAAAAAAAATTGTTTTATTATTTCTCATTTTTAATCATTTTTTTCACACCTCCTGCCCTTCTGTCCCCTTGATACACCGTTGGCATGCCACTCACGCAGGTCTCGGTTTAATGTAATTATATTTCATTTTTAAAGCTCTCGGAGCATGAATGTGAATTTTATTTGGATGATTTTTTTCCGATTCAGTCTCCACTTAAATGTTGTTCTAAGGAAAGATGTTATCAGCTCAAAGCCCCAAAAGAACGCTTAGTTTCGTTTCTATCATGTGAATATGACAAAGATTTCGCGTGAATCGATTTGTCCCTCATAAGTCATTAATTTCCATCGATTGATGACGACTTATGCCAAAATAAGGTTTTTTACTATTTCTAAATAGGGATCACGAACACCTAAAATTCTCTTGGGTAATTCCAGTTATATTACCTGATAACAATTAAATTGGGAAAATAAGTAAAATAAAAAACATTTATTATACTACGGTACATTGTACTTGCGAATTCCTGCATTACTAACACATTTTAACACATTTATTTACATTGCTGTACATGTACACTGTATTTCACATTAGAAAGCAAAGTGTCGATTTTAAGCAAATATTCTTGGGTTGCACAAAGCGAAAGGAATGACAATGTCGAAATGTTCTATTTCTGTAACTCGCTAAACATACTGAACATCAGTGGACCCTATTAGGATAACGCAAACAACTTTTATGATATTTTTACCAGACTTAAATATGTTTGCACCGTTATTAAAGCAAGTCGGCGTTTGTCGATTTGTGATATTAGAATATTTCATCATTACAAATATTTGATCCTATATACTCATCAGTGTTTTTTGTTCTTTCTCTCTCTCTCGTCCAATGTTGTGTCTCATCCTGCATTTCCCTCGCGTGTTTTCCTTGGCCTTTGATTTCTGCCCGATCTCTTGCCCACCCCCCCCTCTCACTTCCTCTCCTTCTGACTTATGTCTCTCATTTTTTCCTGAATAAAGCCCGAAGATCACGAAACTCCGAACACCCAGAAGGTAATTGAGAGACCAATTCGACCCAATGACTATATGTGGTACTCCTTCGTGGGCATGGCCTTTTGTTTCTTCTTTGGAATTTTCTCTTTGATACGATCTAAAGAGGTAAGTTGGATGAAAAAAAAATGTCACGTTGTCTCCTCTCTTATAATAAATAAATATTTGAAAAATGTTAGATGTTAAATCTAATCGATATCAACTCTTCTAATGGCTTGATATGTATGCAGGACATTTATTTGGGGGCAACGCTGTGTTTTTCTCAAACTAGCCCTGTCTTTTCTTCTTATTTTTATTTATTTATTTATTTATTATTTTTATTTTTTTTTGGGGGAGGGGGTCATTTGAAAATCACACACGGGGGAGGGGTAGTTGCTCATCTGTTCCCATTTTGGGGCGCCATCCCTGGTGAATGTGAATATAATTTACTCTCTATCATCAAATGATTAAAAAAACACTTCAGAGCCACTCAAGAAACATAGGATGGGTTAGTTTTTTTATAATTTGTAAAAACTTTCATGGCTTAGAACTGTCAAGCAACTATGAGTACAGTAGGGGAAGGTGGGGTAAGTTGAGCATAGGGGCAAGTTGAGCTACCAGCCCCAGGCCAGTAATGAACGAGTCAGACAGTATGGTGGTGTCATGTATTGATGACCCTTTATATAACCCTTAACCCCACCACATTGTTTTCAACTTTGAAACAAAAAGTAATTTTTTAGAGGGAAAAATTCGAATTTCAGCCAAAACAGTATAAAAAAAGAGTGTGAAATAGATAAGTGCTTTATACACACACACGTCTTTGAATATGATAAAGACATGATAACAACATTGTTAGTCCAGGTACGGATCTTCATTCTTGTCATAGTCTTTTATATGATGGATGCATAAGAAATGTGTGGATACAAAATTATCGCACTAAGTTCGGACTGGGGTAAGTTGAGCCAGGTAACCTGGGGTAAGTTGAGCCATGGTAATTCTTATGGTAAAGTATTACAAAAAACCCCGTAAAAATCCATCTAAATGCAGGCTGAAAGGAGCAAATTTACATGATTGCTCTTTTCCTTTTAGTGGATGTTAGAATTTAGAGAATTAGCAAGTGAAAAGACTAAAAAAAGTGATATGCTGGTTCTTCCCCCATACATTTTGTACATAGTTTTTGTGGCTCAACTTACCCCAGAAGGTGGCTCAAACTTACCCCGCAGATGGGGCAAGTTGAGCCATTTGACACCTCTTTTTTCAAAGGTGACAATGACTTTCAGTGTGGGGGTAGAAAGTTATATATAGGTGGAAAATATTTCAGAAGAATTAAATTTCAAGGGAAGGTTCATACTTCGACAAGATTATTTGTCATATCAATTCTAACATGCAAAAAGCAAAAAAGTGTCACAACTTACCCCTCCTTCCCCTACATGTCTCTCACTTGAACTGAGTTGACGAACCACGGTTGGCATACTCAATCCATGATACTGACGTAATCGACTACGCCATCTATCGGCCGTACATATCTGTCTCGACTCAACTGAGCGCTTATCAATGGAAATAATTATCAATACTTCATAACTTTCGAGTCTGATCCTATTTCGAAAATACTATCTCCTTGTCACGTGCATCTTTCATGAGACATATTAATGAATAACGTCTTCTCGGTAAAGTTGGCTCCCCGGGGGGGCCACTTACATTGACGAGTGGATACCATGCGCGACCAAAAAAACACGTAAAAAGGATGTCCTTTTCACGATAGGGCACGTTACGTACGTAACGTGAAAAGGGTGTCAAAAACACAAAAATAAGGAAAAAAGGGTATCTATTTCGCTAGGAAAATTACGTGTTTAGGGTCGAATTTGCGGGGATGATAAAACAAAATTAAAATGTTTTATAAAGGATGTCCTTTTTGCCCCAACACTACGTGTTTAGAGTCCTATTTGCACGAGGTGTAGAAGGTGGGGTCGTACTAAACCAAAAAGGTAAAGCCCCGGTAAAGCCGACAATCAAAGGACCCGTAACAATAAACCATTCCTGT
Organism: Lytechinus variegatus; assembly: GCF_018143015.1. Lineage (NCBI taxonomy): Eukaryota > Metazoa > Echinodermata > Echinoidea > Temnopleuroida > Toxopneustidae > Lytechinus > Lytechinus variegatus. The sequence continues at coordinate 16,888,750 of NC_054743.1, read as the reverse complement.
ACTTGTTTAGGGGTTCATTTCAGGGAATGTTTGCCAAGAGTATCGTTTTGTTTCCAATACTTGTTAAGGGTAGGGTTTCACACGCCAATACTTGTTAAGGGGTGCATTTTCAGAATATGGAAATTACGTGTTTAGGGTGCTTTTCGAGACCCCGTGGTCGCGCATGGTATCCACTCGTGAATGGAAGTGGCCCCCCGGGGTTGGCTCTCAAGTTAAAAAAAAATAATCGTTGCAAAATAATTTTGTAGAAGAATTCTGATACTTCGGATTAATGTCTGAATTGCACCATTGATGTGTTTCACCTTTTACATTACTTCGCTTCTTAGGTTCCCGTCAAATTCGAAGCAGGTGATTACGAAGGAGCGGAAAAGTCTTCAACTTCTGCGCGGAATTGGGGCACCCTCGCGCTCATCAGCGGCGCCGTTATCATCATCGTCTTCCTCTTCCTTCTATTCGTGAGTCCTTGCCCTCTCACAAGAACATTGCAGTTTCAGGGAATATGCCCTGAGGGCGTATGATGAAGTGAACTCGATGAAGTTTCTGATCTTCGATGACAGGTTACAATAATCATGCGCCTTAGCAATATAGAATTATGGATTCTTTGAACCGTTGAAGCGTTGTGACTCGGCTATCTTCTTCTCCTGCCTGTACAATGTATTCCGAAGGTATAATGGTGGAAGAGGTAATGGTCACTCGCGATTAATTTTTATGCATTGGAAACTCACGAAAAAAAATCGCTATGAGAATCATTTTGTTTCAGTACCTTCTTCACCCAACGAAAAAAAAAAACGATTGATCAAAACACAGAGGCGGGAGGGTGTTAGTCTGAATGTGCAGCCTACTCATGCCTTGTGTACTGAAGGCTCTCCCGCGAAGGGAGCATCAAGTTTTGTATGTGCTAGTCCTTGCATGGAGACACACTTGTTGATCAAAGTTCTAATCAGGGTCTGTGCCTGCAGACTAGGAGGGTGTGCTGGTGAATTTTGTCTGACCAAAATGTGTTCGAAGAATCTACCACAATTGTGGTTGATTTTTGAAATTTTTTTAAAGTGGGATACAATTTTGATCAACATGTTTTTTTGCAACCAATTTCTATTCAAAATATATGATGGTATTAAATGAGAAAAATAGAAAACCATATAGTAAATATAGTGAAAAAGCTTTTTTTTTATTTTTTTTTTATTTTTTAGTAAGCTTGATATAATCTATCCATCAAGTTTATACTATGTACCCAATACTATGTACCCAATAATTGTAATGAAATTTCAATTGTATTGTATTTATGAACATCTTTATTGTACGGCAATTGTGAGCACACATTGAACTAAACGAAAAAAGAAATACTGAAATTTATTCTTTATTATATAGTGGTGTTAAAACTTCCGCCTTTAAACGTCGAAAATCTCCTTCAGACAAGACTTGATAGGTCAATATATTTTAAGATGAAGGGTAGACAATAAATAATGTAGATAACTTCTACCAAGTTATATTTCTCACAACATTTTTGTCAAAAGGTTACGCCATTTTATGTGGCGAATAGTGTTTTTTCCTGTTTGCTTATATTCTTATATTCTAACAAATGCCATCCTTTGCTGCTGATAATGAAAATAAAATTAATTCAAAGTAATCTTTATGAGAATATCATGCGTTGCGTGGATTAATGTGCCAAAAGTGTTCTTTTATTCTAGGCCCTCACTTATTTAACGTGTATACCATGCAACTTCATGATGTGATTAAAAGACATAATATCAGCTATCATATGTACGCTGATGATTTACAATTGTACTTTTCATGTTCTCCAATACAAGAGCACTTTGATAATGTATTAAGGATCTCGAGGATTGCATCTCAGATACACGGAAGTGGATGAATGATTGTTTTCTTAACTCAATGATGATAAAACCGAATTTCTAATGTTAGGCTCTAGACAACAAGTAGCATATCAGTCATATACTGGTCGACTCAGCTCATATTTTCCTTCTGAAAAGGCAAGAAATCTTGGTGTTATTTTGAATTCTACCATGACTCTTGATATTCATATCTCTAATATTGTTAAGTCTGCTAATTATAATCTCCGGAACATCCGTGCAATAAGAAATTATTTAACCCCCAAAACGACTGAACAGTTGATACATGCTTTTTTAACCTCTTCATAATTTAACTCCTTTTTGGCCTTCCAAAGTATCAAATTCGCAGATTACAGAAAATTCAAAACATGGCCGCCCGACCATGCCGACTTGTCACAAAATCTGAACGTTCTACCCCCACTACCAAACTACTTAAAAACCTTCACTGGCTTCCCGTCGAACAACGCATTAAATATAAGATACTGCTTTTAACCTACCGTTCACTTCACAACCTTGCCCCTTCAAATATTTCCTCTCTCTTTCATTCCTCTTCTACTACTCGTACTGGTCTTCGCTCATCTAATTCTATCAAACTAAAAGAACCCAGAACAAAGAGGACATGGGGTGACAGAGCATTCTTTGCTGCTGCACCCGTCTCTGGAACTCACTTCCCCACACTGTTCAAATTTCATCCTCTCTTCAGTCATTCCAAACAAACTTGAAAACCTATCTTATGTCTCATAACGTCCAATAATACCCTAATAACTCACCCCCCCCCCTCTCCTTATGAATTTGAGCATATTTTTTTTGTTAATATATGATTTTATATTTTTCCAATTTACTGTTTATATTTTAATTATGATGAATTGTCAGGCGCCTTGAGCATTCTTCGGAGTGGATATGTGCGCATTAGAAATATGGTGGTTATTATTATTATGCATATGGTCAACGATATTATGTGCTTTTTTAAGTTAGAGGCATGTATTTCGCCATTTTGCAGATCGATGATTTCGAAAAACAAACCCCTATCTTAAGTAATCGTGATAATAATGTAAACTTGATTTTCAATTCTCAGTTATACATATATTGAGGTTTATGCAGTCATTTTATAATTTCATTTGTTTATTTAGAGAATAAAAACTTTTCACACTTTTATATACTTGCACCCTTTTATGTTTAAGTGTTCATTATTTCAGTGCAGGTTTTTTCATTTAGCCTGTAGTAAAATAACTTTCTATAAGAAAGTGTTTAATCATAATTTAAAACTACTAGAGGATTAAAGCTTCTAGGGAATCTTCTGATTTGGGAAAATCGTTATGGGTCAGGGTGCAACGGGAGCGAACATTCCCCGTAAAGCGTGTCAAGGCCTGTCGGTCGTTTCATATTATGCAAACAGTTATGGTAATATATATTCATAAAACAGATGATATTTGAGAAGCTTAAGCAACACATTTCGAGTAATACCAATATACAATTTCTATTAGTAAACAGTTGTTATCAATCATGTTCATAGGAGGGGGGGGGGGGGGGGGTTCCACTGACATGTGGATACCAGGCGAGACCTTTCGGCTTCGAAAAGCACCCTAAACAAGTATTTTACATAATCTAACATGCACCCCTTAACAAGTATTGCGTGTGAAACAATCCCCTTAATAAGTTTTTGAAACAAAACGACAAATTTAATATTCCCTAAATATTGACCCCTAAACAAATATATAACAGCATCGATATTTTAATCAATGTCACGGACGCGATTATGGATTGCGGCTTTACCTTTACTGACGTTCACCTCGCTGAAATCGGACTCTTAACTGTGCTGGGGCAAAAAAAAATCATCCTTAAAGGAGAATGAAACCATTGGAACAAGACAGCTTGTGTGAAAGCAGAAAAATCAAAGAAACAGATCAACAAAAGTTTGAGAAAAATCTGACAAATAATGAGAAAGTTATGAGCATTTGAATATTGCGATCACTAATGCTATGGAGATAGCCAATTGGCAATGCGACAAAGATGTGTGATGTCACTTGTGAACAACTCTCCCCATTACTTTAGTATATATTTCACTTGAATTGCCTCTTTTATCACATCTATCCATAGATCATGTGTTCTTTCTCCATGAGGGCATGTAATACATATTTTTTAAGAATACATCATGGATAAAGAGTTTGTATCATCATAAGAAAAAGCAAAAAGAGACACTTTGAGGGTATTTTATAGTCCACCAAAGGGAAAGTTGTTCATCAGTGACATCACACATCTTTGTCGCATTGCCAATAGGAGGATCTCCATAGCATAGTGATTGCAATATTCCAATGCTTTTAACTTTCTCATTATTTGTCCGATTTTTCTCAAACTTTCTTTATTCTTATTTTTTTATTTTTCTGTTTCTACACAAGCCTATTTGTTCCAAAGTTTTCATTCCCCTTTAATAAAACATTTTAGTCTGGCTTATACCCTCGTAAATTTGACCTTAAACACGCATAGCTTTCCTAGCGAAATATTATACACTTTTTCTTTTCAGTATTTTAGTGTTTTTGACACCCTTATTACTTTGCCGTATCTTGAAAAGAGATTATTTTACTCGTTTCTTCGGTGGTCGCGCGTGGTATCCACTCGTCAATGGAAGTGCCCCCCCCCCCTTCCCCGGGTTTAAAGCAGGAATCTCGACACTCGTGTCTGGATTTTTTCTCCCCAACTACATCAAATAATATCCATATTGTTCTTGCAGAAATGGCATATTCTATTTTCTGCTAAGGGTGTTTCAAGAAGCGGGTTGTCAGTGATATTTAATGTCAGTTGTTACTATTATAAGCTGTACTTAAACCCTCGTATCCCATGCTGCAGCTGAGGATGGTTTTGTAGGTGAATGTCACTGACAAAGAACTTCAGATCCCATACACAAGCTTTGTCTACCTCTGAAATTATTCTAGAATATGCCAGTTAATACGTATCATCATCATCATCGTCACCATCATCACAATCATCACCATCATTGTTGTCATCATCATCATCATCATTATCAGCATCATCATCAGCATCATCATCATCATCATCATCATCACATCACCATCATTTTTTTTTTGGGGGGGGGGTGTAAAAAGAAAGAATTTTCACTTACTGCTATCTGCTCTTGCCCCCGCCATGATTGCCTTGGCTTGATATATCTGTGAAATTCAGTGATAAAGTTATATATTTCAATGTCTATTAGAAATCGATCTTGTTCACTGAAAGTATAGGATTCGTCCTAATAAAATTCAGATATCTTAAGTTATGAGAAATATGAAGAGTTTGGGGTCGAGGGGAGGTGAGTTTATCCCTACGTACTACTCGAATTGGTTTTTCTTACATTTTTGTCGTTGCCCCCCCTTTTTGTCTTCTTATTACAGTTCTTCGAACCAGGCTACATGTATTTGAATTTTTCAAAGTCTCGCCTCAATTTAAAAAAAAGGAGAAATATCAGCAGAAATACTGGATTTCAATCCTACCTTTCAACCACAAGGATCATCCCAGTTGCTCCCAAATCATTTCTGATTGGTTATAATAATTATTTGAGCAGGGCCCGCTGGAAGAGCAGTTTTCTAACCGTCTAACTGAAGTGGCTACCCTGGGTAAATAAAATAATATTATTATCAATAACTATATGTGATGATGAGTAGCCATGACAGGGAATGAATGAACACCACCCTGAAGCTTGGAAGAAAATTGCGAAATAACAATCGAGATTCTCGGATGTATAAGGTTTTAATGTATGGAATGAACGCTAATCACAATCACGAATTCAATTCTCTCGGGAATTCGAATTCAAATCGTAGTGAAAGGTCCGATGATTCTTAAGACGAATTGCAATCAATACAATGATGATTCAAAGATTCACGTGAGAAAAGGCCCTATATTGAGTTGTCCCTTTTTAAATATAAATATCTGTAGCTTATTACATCCCTAGCTAGACAGATCTTCCCACGTGTGAAAAGGCCCTTAGACCTAAATCATTCAAATCATAAAAGTGCTCTGACTCATCAGTGCTACGTAAAGGAAGTGAAACTTTAGTTTTTTTCTCAACATGCGTTTACTTTTACTTAAAAGAAATCTGTCTAGCTAGATGAATCAATTAGCCGCGTTACCAAGGGAGTAACAGGGGGGGGCGGTCGCTCTCCCCCAAAACACCCCATAAAGAAAAAAAAGCAAAGGGAAAAGGGAGAAAAAGAAAAAGCGAAGGGAGAAAAGGGAAGAAGAGAATAGTTTTATTTTTTTCTCTCTTTTTTTGCCCCCAAAATATAAAAGCTTAACGAGAAGTTCTTCTCTCTCTTCATACAAACCTTTGCTTCAGTGCTACCCGCGGGGAAAAACAGTGCCTTTCCCCTTTCTTCCCCACACCTTTTTCGACTCTGTTTTTCTCCACCCCGGCTATAGGAACCGTATATTCTTGCCAGATATTATGAAGTATTTATGACTGGGTGTAAAGAGTATGAAAAGTATTTTTTTATTATTGCATTAACACACAAATTCGGCTTTTCTGATCGGGGCGGGGATAAACACTACCATCACTCCCCGAGTCCCCAAAATGATGTTCTTCCGCTTTATATTTACAAGCAAATTTTGGCAAAGTATCTGCTCAAAGGGGGGGGGGGGCATCAAATTAGTGTCATGTTTCGTGCCTTATGCAAAAGTATGCAGGCTTACGATGAAACTTAATTCTTTATCTCTTTGCATGAGTTGACATTTCTTTTTCTTACTTATGAAGGAATATTCAATGCTAAAAGATAACACATTTAAATGAAAAAAAATCAACAACAAACAATTCAAATAAATTAACGCTTTGTAAATGGATTTGAAAGCAGAATTCTAATTCGAAATGTCTACTGAAGACTGCTGATAAACAAAATGTATGATCGTCCATAATTTCTCATTTTCTGCCACTTGGCGCAATAATGTTCCATGTTCGCTCAAGCGTGAACGAAACTTATTTTTTGAATGACATTTGGAGGACAAGACTTAAAAGCATCTATTAATATCAAAATATAAACATCATAATTTGAAACCAAATTTTTATAGAATTTTAAAAAATGTCCCGTTTTTATACGCACTGCATAATGTTCTCTCAGACCTGACGCATCAATAATAATTTCTAAGCGCAAGTTAATAATAGGTTAGACGATGAGGGTAAGAGACCATATATGCCCAATCATTTTGATTAAAATCATTTCACTCCATATCTGTGCTTTCCAAATGCCTTTTAATTCTTTGAAAGAATAAATTGATGGTGATTTCCATGCGTAGGAAATAAATTATTCCTATTGAATTGCAATTGACTTCTATCATAAAAAAGTAAAAGTGGCGCATTTTTGTGGTTGACATTGACCATGTTGCAGGCGCGTATGCAGGATTTTTGAAAGGGGGGGGGGGGTTTCGAGCTGATTTTTTTTAAATCTCCCGCCCAGTCTCTAAAAAGTGATGAGCGGGGGGGGGGGGGGAGCTGATGATTTTTTTTTCTTTTTTTCAGCACTGCAAATAAGACAATAACATTTAAGTGGGGATGGGGTATGTAACAGTGCGGTCATGACCCGCGAGCGAGCAGAAATGTTCTCGTTTTTGCGTTGAAAACATAACCTTTTTGTCAATAGTTTGTTGGTATCATAGTCGATGCTACATGTCCTTCGGATCGTAGCACTCATGATATGGCCTTGATCAGAACACTAGAAACTTGAGAAATGTCATGAATAATTACGAGCGAGCGGAGCGAGCGAGCCGAAATTTTCGCGTTTTCCCGTCAAAACATACATTTCTTGTCAATAGTTTGTTAGTAAATCAAGTATTAGTCGATGCTACATGTCCTTCTATTCGTAACACTCATAATACGGCCTTAAACAGGAGACTAGATACTTATGGAATTTCATAAATTATTACGAGCGAGCTAACCGACATTTTAGCGTTTTCCGTCATTTTGGTTTTCATATTGGTAAAACATATTTTGTAAGAAAACGTATGTCTTTGTCTTGGTTCACTTGTATTCATAAGTATACATCATGATAATCATGTATGGCCTTGTTAATGGCGATACCGTGATCATGTCGGCGACATGCGGAAATAAAAGATATAATAAAATGGAGCGAGCGAAGAGAGCGGAAATTTTTTCTGTGTTTTTCGTCGGAAACATGAGATTCTGTTCATTATTGCTGTCATATACATTATTGGGTAGGGGAACTGTCCGTAACCAGACCAAGGAGTTATCAGGCGCTTGCCCGATAACTCCTTGACCAGACCGACCTCTGGGGAGACAAGCAAAAAAAAAGGGGGGGGGTTGAACCCCCTAACCCCCCCCTTGCGTACGCGCCTGCCATGTTGACTCAGAGAAAAATGAAAATAAAGACAACGAATTTCATAGTCATGAAGATCGTCATCATTAGAGTCATCATCATCACCACCATCATCATCACCACCACCATCATCATCATCATCACCATCATCATCATCACCATCACCATCATCATCACCATCACCATCATCATCATCACCATCATCATCACTATCACCATCATCATCATAATCATCATCATCACCATCATCATCTTATTCATCTTCTTGTCCTTTTTCTTCTTTATCATCATAAAAAAACATGGATAAATTTGATTCCACTCAACATACATTCTGCGAAAGGTGCAACTTGCACTTGTCGGGGCATACTCCCCCCCCTTGTACAATCTTCGTGTCATTTCATTCGATCTTCGATTTGATTTGTTTTTTGGGGGGAGGGGTGCATTTTCAATAGTTTCCGATACAATTTAACTTCAACAGAGATAAAATGAATGTAAAAATTGCATATATCGCATTGAAAATGTAAACTATTTTGCAATGCTATCCAAGTGCATCATTACATGTCAAACTCTAAGCTAAAGAAATTCAGACTAACTTTGAGCCCTAAAAAGCTTTTCAACATCACCTCCATGCGTATTCCATGATTCCGTCCGTAAAATAATAAGGATGGAATTCTATACAAATTATAAGAATATTATTTGTATAGCGCTTATCGCAAAACATAAGCGCTTAAAAATAAAATAAGTGATCGTGTGGAAGAGCCTTTTCTGGAGGAACGGAATCGGTAATGGAAGTGTTAAGCCGGAGAGAGAGAGAGGGAGAGTGGGAGAGGTAGGGAGAAAGGGAGAGAGAAGAATAGAAGGGGGAGAGAGAAGGGGAGGAGGGGGGGGGGGGGGGGGCAAGGGGGGGGGGAGAAGGGAGGAGGAGAGGGGAGGGAGAGTGTACTCACCTTATCACTCTGGTAATGCTGTGAAGTCCATTTTGTGGAGAGATCAATCACCTTCAGGTGTAGAAGACAGTAACAAGATGGTTCTCTTGCAACATGTTCCACATCAAGCCAACAATCAAAGAAGGTGATCTTTACAAAAGCTGATAGTGATATACGAATAATATCTGGAATGATACATGCGCATGCGTGCTTAGTAGGCTTACAGTATGAACGGAGGAGGGAAGTAATTTTTTTTTCGAAACGATAACTGCGTGTTTTCAAATGAACGCTGAAGTCACTTACAAATTTAATTTTGAGAAAAGTTACTTTTTATTTGTTTCAGTAACCATTCTCAATGGAGTTAAAGCAGACACATTGATATTCTTCTTTAAAAAAATCCCTCATTTGGATCATGCTTCACCGGTTATTGAAATGGGATTGTCTTTGGGAATCCCCAGTAAGTGATTAGACAGTTTTTGAAGGAAAGGTGTTTAAAGGGGCAACTGCTCAGTGTCGTTTTATCCATTTTCGTCCATTACAGAGGTGGCCTACTTATTAAGAGGACTCACTGTGCCCTATTTAGCATAAGAAACTACAGCTTACAAATTTTGTTGGAAAGTCTGGGAAATATTGAAGTTTATAACTGTAAAGATGTCTTATTCGTGTTAACTTGCGAGTGGCTAGGGCGTACACCTTATCCATTTCAAACAAAATATCAACTATAAGAAAACTTTCTTTATTTTATGATAACGAAAATTTACTCCTTTTTGTAAGCTTTCGTTTGCTTGGCTGCAACTACGTCAGACCGTCGCAGCTGTATAGCTGTAGCGAGGGTATGACGAAGCATTGGAATGGGGCCTATGTATTAAGTTATAACTGATTTTTTTTAAAGGGGAGTTCACCCTGACGAAAATTGATTATTTCAATAACAGAAAGATGGAAAATTAGGTAAAGGTTAAAGTGATTGGTTAACATTGGTTTGACTTTTAAAAAATGTGAGCCTTAAGGTCACACTTGTCACCTGTGTCTGTGATATGATACAAAAATGAAACCCAGAAAAAATTGCGTTCGAAAATAATTATTTAGTGCTTCAAAAATTGAAACATAAAGTGACCAAAAACACCATCTTAATTTCATCCTATACACTTATGTGTATTATTTAGGTGTCTATAAGACGCCTATTTACAAAATCGGGGTTTGCCTTGTAGTTTTAGCTTTCCGTTCTCAATAATGGTTGTTTTCATGGTTTATTAGTTCTAATACATGCACTTGTACACATGTTTCATCTTGGTTTGAGAATTTTTTAAATCGGCTTCTCACAAAGTCAAACAATACCTTTAATGTAATCGTGAAAATCAATTTAAACGTCAAAATAAAAAAAAACCATTTCGTCATTATTTGACGAATATTTATCAAACCTTTATCAATATATTTTTCTCTTTTTCAATTCTCAATTCTACTGAGGCTAAAATTTTGTCAGAGCAAACTTCCCCTTTAAATGGTACAAATATGTGAAAGATCTTCGCTAGGCGGGGCGTGACAACACAAGTATTGCGAAAGACAAAGGATTTGACAGTGGATGATTTCACAATACATTGTTTCGAGGTAACAGAGGCCTCGTGTGCGATCGAGATCAAGAACAACACCATGACGTCCTTCCCCAATCAAGTTTGGTTAACATATTAAAGGCGTGATACTGTTAGCACTCATCCCGATACATGATTTAGGTACTTTTGTGTCAATCATGTACACTACTCGAATTGGATTGAAAGTAAATTAAACATATCCCGTGTCAGATGGGCCATGCACTGATCAGTACACTGCAAAACTCTGGTGTTGATTTAGCACCAGCCAGGAATCTTTATATGTCCACACCATATAAGTATTAAACAGCCCCAGTTTCGTTTTGGTATAACACCAGAAAGTATTAATTATTAGTATTAAAACAGCATCGGTTTGATTCCAAACTGGTGTTGTTTCAATACTCTGGTGTGGACATAATTATTCCGGGCAGGTGTTGAATCAACACCAGAGTTTTTGCAGTGTAAGTGCAATGAAGTCGGAATTAAATTCAATCTCGGGTCACCAATGACCCAGAGTAAGGTCAGATATGACCCGGAAAGGGTTCTTTTTTTATTACTTCTGATCGTCATTTTTCCTTTATATTCGGATAGGCAACTGTCTAATGATCAAAACCATTATGAGGAAGCGAATAAAACATGCAGGCGGAAGGAATGGTCCTGGGAACCATTTTTTGGGGGGCTAGGGGTGCTGAAGTAAAGTGAACATGCCCCCCAAAAAAAAAACGAAAGAAAGGGTTTTGATGCTAAAGTTTAGCCATTTACCATACATTTCTCAAATTTGACAAACCTACCAGAATTCCAGGAGGTACTGCCTATGAGGAATAATACACGCAGCACCCCAAGGGAAAATTTTGGGGTGCTTCAGCATCCTCAGCAGCCCTTCTTCCTAGGGCCATGGCGGAAGGGGAGAACTTCTAAAACATCGCGAGCGAGTGAAAATCTTAACCTTACTGAAATGAAAATCTAATTTTATGATATACTTTGACATAATATTGAGACAATTATTTCATATTTCTGCTATTTCTGATCTTTTTATTTTATTTTTTATTTATTCATTTATTTATTCCTTAACTTATTTATTTATCTATTTATTTTTTCATTTATTTGTTTATTTTATTATTATTATTATAATTTTTTTTTTTTTGGGGGGAGTTTGTTGTCTTGTCCCTTCCCATATTTCAAACCGACCGATATTATATTGTATGCCATTGAGAGAGTAACTCGATACCTAAGATAGGTCTGAAGCTAGGTTTGCCAACGTGACTAGGGCATTTATTTCCAATAGTCGATTTGGCTCGTTTGACCGCGACATGTATTATGAGGAAGAGGTTACAAATGTGGTTATAATTAAGTTATGATATTTCAGAGGGGGAAACTGTCTTCATTTCACTCTAAAAAAATACTGGGTAAAAATGCTCCTTGAGGGTAATTATGTATCCAACCAACATTAGGCATTTCTTTTTGGCATTTTTAGTTATCCAGTGTGATGAACACTTTGTCCATTATAAAGTTATTGCGCCTTATTTTTTCCTTACCGGGCAATAATACCGCATTTGGTTAAAATACTGCCCCAAATTGGTTGGGCACATAATTACCCTCCTGCTGGTTAAAATTTTACCCAATATTTTACAGTGGAGAACGTGGGCGTGCTTTTTAATGGAAAGTGTTATACCCCTGCCATCCACTCTGCAATTCAACAACAAAGTGTACACAAAATTTGTGCATATAGTATGATAATTATATGTTTAAAATAATTCTTTGGCAAGATCGATTATCGGTACCTTATTTGCATAATATGTCCGTTTTATGTTACTTATCACTGTTTTGCAAACAAATCTACAATTCAAATTGCTGTAATATTTTTTTCTTTATTTGAATGCACTCTTGTAGTACAGAAACTAATTGGGATAATAATTTCCTCTTTAAACAAGTGATGAAAACCAACTCGCCTTTTACAGATGTTTGTATTGTTCTCTTTGTAGCAGGGCAAACATAATAATAATAATAATATTGATAATACATAACAGATAGTTCACAAATTAACCTGCAAATCAAATCAATGATCTATCTAAGAAAGAAAACAAAAGTATGTAATTCATTCGGAAGCTATAGCTTTAGAATTGACGAGAAGATAATGAATTTGTTTCATAAATCAGTGATTGAAAGCGTGATGATTTGTGGGTGCTCCTTGTGATATAACAGTGCTAGACTTTAAGATAAGAGGAAACTAAAAAGAAAAGTAAAACAAGCAGGCACAATCCTGAATATAGAATTTGATCTGGACCTGATTTGTCAGGAAATAACTCTAAATAAGGAAATTGAAGTATCCAAAAAAAATCACATCCTCTAAATATCAGTAATGCTATGTTAGGAAATGGGAAACAATGGCGGTGTGTTAAGGCTAATACCATCCGATATCCTAACTCGTTTGTGCCCATTTCTCTCCGTCTCCTAAACTCAATTGCTAAAGTAGATTTTTCCGTCTTGTGTTCTTCCTTTCTTTTCTCATATTTTCTTTTGTTTCCTTTCCTTTCCTTTTTTTTCCTTCCTTCTTTCTTTCTTTCTTTCTTTCTATCTATCTATCTATCATCTATCTATCTATCTATCTATCTATCTATCTTTCTTTCTTTCTTTCTATCTATCTATCTATCTATCTATCTATCTTTCTATCTATCTATCTATCTATCTATCTATCTTTCTTTTCTTATCTTTGTTTTTGTTCTCTTTCCCCCTTTCTTTCTTTCTTTCTTTCTTTCTATTCTTTCTATCTTTTTATTCTTTCTCTCTTTCTTCTCTCTCCCTCTTCCATTCTCTTCTCATCTCTCTCTCTCCCTTTTTCTCTTCCTCTTTCCTATTTGATTATGATCCATGCTAGCAAGAATACATGAATACATTCATAAGAAGTACTCACATTAAATGTAAAATATAAAACCAAGTTTGATATTAAACCTTGTTGAAATTCAAGAAATCACTCAATGAATTTGCAAATTAATTGTAATCATAATCTAAATCCCTTCCAATTTATTTATCGTCCAAAATTGGAAATTCTTCTTGTTTACATGCCGTGCAACAAAATAAAGACAACAAATTATGTAAATTCATACACAATGAAATCTACATTTGGAACATGACAATAAATACATATGTATAATAATACTTACACTGAAATGTTTATGTATGTTGGATCAGGTTTATAACTCACTTTGTAATTGAATCAATCCAATAATGTATTTCTTTAATAACTCCCAAATTTCAGATAATTGCAATAAACTTACCTAATGCCTTTCTTAATAATAAAAAAAAACACTGCGATGACTTATTACGTATTATTATGTTTATTGTCATGATCCAAATGCAGATTTCATTGTTCATAATTTGTTGTCTTTATTTTGTTGCACGGCATGTAAACAAGAAGAATTTCCATTTTTGGACGGTAAATAAATCCTTATTCTTATACTTATTCTACTCTTGGCATTCATGAGGCACCGATTATCCTCAATATAGCGACAAAGTTTAAACTTTTGAGGCATATAATATGATAATTATATGTTTAACTCATTGAGTGCTTCGTGAAAATAACCCTTAGCGCTATCAATTATCGGGTAACCCGTTTGCATAATGTCCGTGCTATGTTACTTATCCCGGTTAAAAAAAAAACAGATTCACAATCCAAATCGCTGTAATTATTTGAGCGTACTGTTTTATTATAGTCAATTGACTGTATACATTTCCCTTTAAACAAGTGGGGAAAACCAACTCACTATTAACAGATGTTTTATTGTACTCTTTGCAACAGGGCAAACATCCCACGTCATTAAATTCAATTCAATTCAATGCAATTCAAATAAACACTTATTTTCTACCATCTAACCAAATGTGTACATTCATACAAAGAGAGAAAATATAATACAAAAAATTGTACATGTTATGTCTAAAGATGAAGGCGCCATGATGGTGTCAGAAACCATTCAATTCTACAATAACAGCGGCATAAGAGTCAAAATTACTAGGGGAATTATATGCCTTTGGTATGTGGGGCAAAATCTCTATAAAAGTCGCAAGCAAATTAGAATTTCGACGCTTTTTGAACCAAAATCTATATTTGTGATACATTTTGACATAACTGTAAATTAATGATATTTCCCTTTTTCTCGTTTATTTCCTCTTATTCCTAAAAACATGTTCCCCGTGTTGTTGTTGTTATTTTTCTACATTTTCTTTCTTTGTCATTATCTTAGAACCATTTTTTATATTGTTATATTAGGTATACATTTCATATTTTACGATATTTATTTATGCTTATCTATGATAAGTTGTATTGTATAACATTGTTTGTATTGAGTTGTTGATTTTGTTGAAAATGTGAAATGTTGTTATGAATAAACCTTGAATCTTGAGTTTGAATAGGCAAACTAGTCAGTTTTGACTATTGTTGCCTTGTCAATTTGCTTCCTTTTTCCTAAACAGAATAATTTGTTTGTTGAATCAGTGGAAATTTGTGAAAAATATGTTTATAAAGGGCAGGTGCTATCCTTAGCCCCCCATCTATACGCCAGTGAATTTTTACAAATTATTATTACAAACATAATGTTCATAGTATACATTGTCGGATTTTTGTTTGCTTACTGTGGGTGCTACCAGAAGAATACCGGGATGAAAAAATAACGCTAACAATTTCACTATTATTATTGATATACGTAGGCGGATCATGGGGGCGGGGGCGAGCCCCCTCCCCTATTGGCGGAACAAAAAAAAAGAAAAAAGGGGGAAAGAAAGGGGGAAAGGGAAAGCTGAAAGAGAGGATGAAAAATAAGGAGGAAGACGAGTGAACAAAATAAGGTGAGAAAGTTAAATCTTTCAGGTCACTTTACAAATTTTTTTCACGCGCTTCGCGCTTGCTTTACCTATTCGATAAGATACATATCTTGCTCAATAGGCTGATATGGAGCTTAAAATATCAGGTCTTAAAATCAATATATAAAACATATTTCAGCTCCATGGGCGGAAATCCCAGGGGGGACGTGTCCCCCTACTCAAAATAGTAGGGGGGACACAATATCAAATGTCCCCCTACTATTTTTGGTCTTTTATGATTGGGACGAGTTGGGACAAGATGACCTTACTTTTGGATAACCTTTTTTTTGCTTGTCAAATTTTCCCGCCCCTTGTCCCCGTAGGCGGACCAGGGGGCCGAGGGGCCTGCCCCCCCCTCTTGGCGGACCAAAAAAAGAAAAAAAAGGGAAAGAAAGAAGGAATAAAGGAGGGAAAAGAGAGGAGGAAAAGAAGAGAAGGACAACAAGTGCATAAAAAGATGAGGGGAAGATTTGGAAAATAAAAAGAACTCTCGTGCCATTATATAAAATTTTCGCTCGCGCTTCGCGCTCACATTGCCTGTTAGGTGATTTACATATCTTGTTCAATATGGAGCTCGAATGTCAAGTTTGGAAGTCAATATACAAAACATATTTCACCTCGGAAATCGAACTTTCATTATGTTGTGTGATTTACAAATTGATTTTTAAAAAGTGCTCTGTAAAGATGTCAGTTTTATGGTCTGAATATTAACATTTGCTGCTTGCGCTGCGCGTTCGCAAATTTTGATTTATCAGGTACCTATTATTTTCGTGTATTTCATATAGTTTTAAAATATCCCTTCATAGGTCTGGCGAGTTATATATGTTTCAATATTGATTATACAACAAACTACTTAAAATCCCCTTTTCATGACAGTTTATCAAAAATTTAGCTCGCGATTTGCGCTCGCATTAATGGTTAGAAATTAACATCCTATTCATAATTACAAAAGTAAAATGTCCAGTTTTTATGCCATATTATCAGATTTCGCGCCCTCATTATAGGCATTAATAAATATGATATTAATTTAATATCAAATTGTCCTTTTTGTTTCATCTCGCCTAGCAATAGGAATAGGAAGATAGTCATCTTTTTCATATGATGACATGTCGTAAGGATGTCCCGGTCCTATGTCAAAACTCGGAGTAATGATAGTGGAAATATCAGCTCTTTTTTAAGTGCGATCCATATCCACCTTCGATTTTCTACAAAGTGCTTCAAATACAAAGCTGAAATTTACTCTTTTTTTTAGATCGGAATATCAAAGTTTCATGATTTTCATGATGTATTTAGAATGCCTAGATTCTAGGTCTAAATATGAAACACACGCGCGCATTTTTTTTTAAGATACTCAAGTTGTTTTCTATTTAAATCATTATCCAGTTTCAGATCACAATATCAAAATTTATTATTATTAATGTAGGAAGACCCCATATTACTCATCCTTTTCATGACTTACAAAACATGAACAGAGTGGCCCATTTCTAGGTCTAAATCTCGATTTTTTTTCTGATCGCGCTTCGCGCTCGCTTCAATTATTAAATTGTATAGCTATTCTGTTCACGATTACAAAAACTAATTACAATTTTCCATTCTTTTGATTGTTGAATTATGTAACACCTTCATGGCTAAGTGCAAGCATTCTTTGACAGTTACCTTTTCAACAAGTACCAGTTCAAAAGGTATATAAACAATTTCTGCTCGTGCTTTGCGCTCGCATTAATACTCGTCCTTTTCATGACTTACAAAACATGAATGTCTCATTCAGTAAATATTATAGGACTAAATCTTGAAACTTTCTGCTCGCGCTTCGCGCTCGCATCAGTTGTTTACTTATATACCTATTCTGCTTGAGTTACAATTCTTTAGGTGAAAATGTAAAAAGAAAATGTAAAAAAATAGCTCGCCCTTCGCTCGCATTATTCGACTGTTAAATGCTACTTTGTAACAGGTATCTTTTCCATCAGTTCATTTCTGCTCGCGCATTGCGACGCTAGTAATTATTAAGTTGCATACACATTTTTTTTCAGGATAACAAACATTGCCCAGAATGTTCAAATATATGAAATTTCCAAAAAATTAGTTCAAATATATGAAATTTCCAAAAAATTAGCTCGCGCTTCGCGCTCGCATCATATAAATAAGAATTATGATTGATATTATATATCAATTTATACGAATAAAGCTAAGAAGTGACTAATGAGGACTACCCCTTCAAAGAAACAAACAAAAATCATCTTCGAGCTGCCGATCGGGGAAAATATGGCTGAAACAAATTTCGCCCCCCTCTTGGCGAAGGCTTGATCCGCCCCTGTGTCCCCCCTACCTTTTGGGAGAGATTTCCGCCCCTGTTCAGCTCAGACATCGAGCTTTCATTTTTTTCTATGATTTACAAATTGATTAAAAAAAAATGCTCTGTGAAAACATCCCTTTTATTGTCTGAATAACAACATTTTCAGCTCTGGCTGTGTGCTCGCATTTGATTTGCCAAGTAACTATTGTCTTCGTGTATTCCAAAAATATCCCTGTACAGGTCTAGTTGTTATAAGTATATTCATCATCATCACCGTCGTCGTTGTCTCATTATCGTCATCATAATCAACTTTATCATCAGCGCCATCTTCATTCATCATCATCATTATCATCATCACCACCACATCACATCATGATGACCATCTCCACCACCACTATTGCCATCTCATCATCATCATCAACAACGTCATCAATATCGTCATCATTATCATATTCATCATCATCATCATCATCATCATCATCATCAAAGTCATCACCATCATCATCATCATCATGACTACAACGACCACATAACACCATGATTACCACCTACATTATTGTTATCATTGTTATCATCGTTATCATCATCGTAGTCGTCGTCAAGATCTTAAACAACAACAATCGTCCTTTAACCATCATGAACGCATGAACACCTTTTTCTAATGATATTATATAGACCAGCTAGGTCCGATCATTATTGGAAACTAAACAAGTGCAACTAAACATGTATATGCCTGTGATCTGGCAAACAAAATATAAGTTGAATCAAATGAAATAAGAGGAAATTTGTATCTCATGAAATAACATTGTATTGTTCGTAATGATGAAAAGTTTGGTTCTCAGTTTCGTATGTTTTAAATGCATTCTTTTTTTAATTATATCTTGACACATTTTTATCTGGATGATCCACTCTTTCAAGAACTTTTCAATCAAATCTAACAAACCATTTGAGAATATCTCGAGAGTCATGAGGATTAAAGCTCAAGTCCATCCCCCCAAATGTTGATTTTGAATCAATGGAGATAAATCAAGCAAGAATAACGTTGAAGATTTCATCAAAATCGAATGTAAAATTAGAAAGTTATGATATTATATATTTTCGCTTAATTTCTTTTACAAAACAGTTATATGCACAACTCAGTCATGTCAGTGGCATGTGAATGAGACGGTCAATGATGTCCGTCACTCACCATATCTATTGTTTGAATTCTACAATATTTCAATTTTACAGATTTGATAATAATGACCAGCTTGACTGAACCATAAGATGTTAAAACGTTTGTAATTCTCCATGTTCATGGAGGAAGAAAGCTTATTTTCCAATGAGGAGAATATTTCATATAATAAAATACAAACGAAATAGTGGGTGAGTGAGTGTTGTCATCAGTCCTCTCATTTGCATACCGACCAGAATATGCACATAACTGATATGTGAAATTAAGCAAAATCTTAAAATGTCATAACTTTCCTATATACATGCGATTGTAATGAAATTGTCAGTTTTATGCTCGTTAGATTTTTCTCTTTTGTTTGGGTGGACTTGTCCTTTAAGTTTGAAAACGTAACAAAGAATAAAATGCAAACAAATTTTGGACCCCAAAGGCAATGGATAATGGTATTTATTATTTAGACATCTGACCGGTAAAATTTATTATAGAATGGACTGATTCTTGCATGTTATTGGGGATAATGATTATTCTCTTATAGAGTAATAACCGGTTACACCGGCGAAACCTAATTCAGTCTGTCCTATGACATAGAATCGTTCGGTTTGCACGGGGTTTCATTTGTATGACTGTCAGACTGTAGCATAAGAGACACCAGGGGCCCATCTTACAAAGAGTTACGATTGATCTGATCAATCGCAACTATGGAAAGCCAGCAAAGTCAACATATAAAATGCATGCTTGCTCAAAAAAATGTCTAGATATGAATGTACATCCATAAATTCATTTATTTTTGACAATTGGTGTGCTCTGCTTTGTTTACAAAGGACATTTTGCAAATTTCCTTTAAAAAAATTATGACAATGACGGATTTCCATAGAGTTACGATTGATTGGATCAATTGTAACTATTTGAAAGACAGGGCCCTGATTTGTAGGAGGGAGAGTTAGTCGATGTACATCCTTCTACTTCCCAATGATTTTGCAACCTGATTTTAAAGCATTGTAAGCTGCTGCTAGCTGAGCCTCATCGACATCCGACATAAACTCTTCTTCTGTCATCTCCTTCGTTCTGTGATAAACTGAATAAAATATATTCAAAAATGTATATTTGAGTATTTGTTGTCATGTTATTACACGTATATATTATGTTTTAGGTTGAAACTGAAATCAGCTATGGAAAGCCACCAATGTCATATTAATTCATGTAGGAAACGTACACAGCATAATCCACTTGGAAAGGAAAAAGGCGGACTGATTTCTTAAGACAACGTTGCATGCATATTATGCCATAATTAAAAAAAACACTTTAAAAACGATTTTTTTTTGCTGACTTTCCATAGGTGAGATCAATCGAATCAATTACAATTCTTAAGACTGGGCACAGGGAAGTTCCTTGAAAAGATTTGTCAGACAATTTATAAGTTTAAAATTTATTATTTTATAGAGTCTGTTTTATCCAGAAGTTACTTTCGCAACAGTCAAACAACTGCGCTTCAGCCAATCAAAATCAAGAAAAGTTGTCAGATATGACAATTGTCAGACAATAATTGCAACCTTCGCTTAATCATAATCATCATCTCCATCACCATGATTTATTGACATCGTCATCATCAGCAGCATCACCATCATAATCATCATCATTATCATTATCATCATCATCAACATCATCATCATTATCATCATCATCACCATCATCATCACCATCATCTTCATCGTCATCATCATCATCACCACCATCATCATCACCATCATCATCACCATCACCATCATCATCATCACCACCACCGCCATCATCATCATCATCATCACCATCATCATCATCATCATCATCATCACCACCACCGCCATCATCATCATCATCATCACCATCATCATCATCATCATCACCATCACCATCATCATCATCATCACCACCACCGCCATCATCATCATACAAGCTCACATTGTCTGAATCAGTAAAATTGGAAAAGGAGTTAGAATTAATGATTGAGTCAACGGAGATACGAAAATAAAAATTTGCCCTGGTTTAATGACAGCAAATGAATATCAAATTCTGAATCTTGACATTGTATTTTGTTTTATGAAAGCAAAAAAAAAAAAAACAGGAAAGATAATTCCTTACCAAGTTCTTTGACAGGTATCTCGTTGACATATCCACACCCTTTCTTGATTGCTTTGCCCGCGTCTTTGACGGCTTTTTTGGTCCATTTACCTGCGTCGCTGGCTGCCTTCTTCGTCCATTTCCCTGCGTCACTGGCAGCCTTTTTGGTCCAATCTTTGGCAGAATTAAATGCCTTTTTAAACCAGTTAGAAAGGCGCACATCCCGTTCATTCTCAGAATCTTTTGAAGTTGTTAAGATATTGAAAAGAAAATGGATCAATTAAAACAAGCCCCCAAAATGATAGTGTTTGTACATGTATTAATGAATAGAATCAATCGCATTCAGCCTCCGAATCTGTTACGATCGTCTTAATATTAAATAAAAAAAAACTTGCAGCGCTATAAAAAATGACGGTCTTTGTAGAGCATATACACATGTCATGTTACCAGTAAGTTGTACAAATCAAACAATTCACCTAAAACCAGGAAAATCATTCATCAATCTTTCATTCACTTATTTTCTTCCAAGTTAAAATCTTTCTCGATCTGTAAAAGTTAACAGTGTCGCTGTTGTGTCCGTTTTGTTTCTTCGTTATTCACATTATTGACGTTTTCATCGTTTGTCTCCAGTATAGCTTTAAATAATGATCTTAAATAAGGGGATTAAATACGTTTTTACGTGTGGGTTTGGTACAGTTTATGAACCTAGCATACAGGGAGCCGCCGCGTCGCCCCTTCATCCAAATTTGCCCCTCACTCTCTCTGACCCCCTCTCTCGGTCGTTTTCCCCATCCGCAACACCAATTATTATTCTGCCTTTACCTCAGTCGTTACATTAACATTTCTCTATCTTCCTCTTTCGGTTTTTCACATTTTAGTTTAGGTTATGAATGTAAACTTAAGCCAGACCCATCCCCGCTCTTATTTTCGGTTGACATTGTTCTATTCATGATAAAGAGTCAGCCCTGTTCTCTCCTCCCATCTGAAATTCAAAAGTGTTAAAGTTGAAAAAGAAGGGAAAGAACACTCACCTTCCATCATATCCATTAGAGTTTGGAACTCATCTTCTGTAAATTCAAGGTCATGATTGTAAGTAGCTTGCCCGAGGTCTAACCCGATCACAGCTAGCAGCACTATGATGACAACTGACGAGTAGTTCATTATGAATTGACCGTCCGCTGATGTGAACTTTCCCTGGAAAAAAAACATTGAAGCAAAACAGTACAGTTACATTTCAGTACTACGTATTAATAGGATTCACCAAGATTTTTTTTTATTTCTACTTTACTTATTTATTTATTCATTCATTCATTTATTTATTCATTTATTTAGTTATCCATTTATTTCTTTATTTATTTATTCATTTATTTATTCATTTATCTTTTTACTTATTTATTCATTTATTTACTTATTCATTCATTCATTCATTTGCTTATTTTTAAATTCATTTTCCGTCAGCAAAAGGCAAACTAACATTAGTCCTACAGAGTCAAATATTTACCGAAAAATATATCAACCATAACACTGTGAATGTATAATAATGAATAAATCATTCAGTGATTAATCCAGGTTTGAATCTAAAACGTCCCAATTTAACAATAACGAATCTGACTCAGCTAAGAAAACAAAATGAAGTAACAAAACGGAGGAGGCTTGCCTAAAAGCCCAAGAGCAGTGCTTGTAAAAGAGGCAAGTGTCTTCTTTCAATGTAAAGAATCGTAGGTATAAATGATTTCAATGGGCTATTACGTTTAATACTGGAAGCGATGCATAATGATTAATGATTAAGTTCAGAAAGTACTGTCACCAAAATGTGGTCACTGTGCCCTACTACATAATCGTACATGACCTTTTAAAATGAATTTCTAAGATTTAGATATATACAGCAAAAAACTTTGATCATCTAAAATTATTTTCTTTTTGACTTTCCCACTCCTTCCTACACAGTGATTCTTCTTCCTCTTTTTTTTCTTTCATCTATACAATTATCAGGGAAAAAAATAACATATGAACAAAATGGATAAAAATATGGACAAACTTACCTTACGGTTGCAATCTGGAATCGAGGTTTACAGGAGGAAAATAACCCTGAAAATGAAAACTACCGGTCTTGTATCAGAATTCATCTATTTGTAGATAGATAAAGCGCCCTCTAAAGAAGATATACCTCCAATCATCAATCATTTTCATCACCAATGGAATGTAACGTTATAACAACTAATCGTGCTTCAAATTTGATCGATCGCCTACCCGTACACTCAGGAAGAATCAAGAATGGTGTTGCATTGCAAATGAGATGAATCCAAGACACACTCTATAAAAACAGCTGGTATTGGACGTATACCAGATATATTAGAAAGATGTTCGCGTTGTCCTAGAAATCATTACATATGGTCACCCTTTTTTCACGATTTCCTTCAAGCTTGAGTGAGATGGATGAGCCAGGGGTGAGAATGAAAGTTATGAAGCTTTCTGATTTTAGATATCGAGACAGTGAACATGCCATTTCAGAAAAAAACCAAGAAGGTGGATACTTTAGAATATGGGAAGGCATTAGGTAGTCAAAAACAAACAAACTAACGAACAAGCAAATAATAAATATACATGACGTGCAATGTATTGGTAGTGGAACAATGGAATTGTCTCCATGAACTCATTAGAATAATGAATGCTAAAGTGGACTCATGGTCAAACCGAAAAAAAACATTTTTTGTTATTTTGCCTGTACCCGTAATACGTTTTCTTATGAATGCAGTTTACATGATTATTACTGCCATGACTGTCTGAGTGTAGCAAAATCAATTCTCATTGATTTGATTTTTTTTTATTTCCTCATTTAACATAAGTCGTATAAAATCATGAAGTAACTAAAATAACGGACACATTTCATTTTTATATGGACAATGCTATAAACCTTTTCGCCGTGGTATACTTTTTAGGTCATCTAAATTTTGATGCTGGGGATGCTGTTCACACCAAAATATTTTTTCAGGAAGTGATGCGAATGTTATTTATCATAGCCAACAACCCCATGCGAATCAGGTAGACAAGCGAAAATGTTCGTCATTTTTTTCTTACCAACATCCCCTTCATTTTGGAACAATTTTTTAAAAACAAGACCCACAGTACCCCCCCCATTTAAAATTGTTCCCAGGGCCCTGACGACAGCAAATATAAAGTGTTATGATTCTCATCTCCATCACCCTCACTGGGCCTCACAAAAAAGAACCCACCAAGCACGTATAAAAGTAAATGATATAAAAAAAAGTGGGAGTAGAAGAAAACTAGCACAAACGATTCTTATTTATCTTTTTTTTATGTAATTAATTCCTGTAAATCTATTATTTCAACATAGCCTGTAATATTTTACCACAAGATGTGTTAGACGGCCATATGCTGAGATAGCTCTATTCACGACAGTGAAGTTAACAGTAGCCTATCTCTTTTCTATTCCACACTGCTCCTCGTCACGTGATCACAACAATTGTCCAATAATAGCGGGGCATTGCGATGAAATGTGTTTTCACTGCTTACCTTTTATTGCAGTGTATGAAAATCGTGAAATAAAAAGGCATGTATCAAGTATATTCATATATTTTTCGCCATCAAAGTCTCCATCCGCTTGATGTCAGAGTAAGTGAAAGGTGCGAGAGGGCAAGATCAGCACGTTGGTCTAAATGATATATTGCTGCAGTTTATATCAAAGAATCACCTTTGTTTGTATATCGGAAGATAGATTCATCTCATCATCGTTACAGCTCACGGGTAACCATTATATGATTTTCTTTTTGTTTATGTTTCTTAAGTAACCTATATAGATGTTGAAAATATAGTTATAATTTTGGAAAGCTTATGTATACTTTAGATAGAAATGAACTACCAAACATTGTTTATCCCATGTTCACTAAAATGTCAATTATTCATCATTATCCAGCACGGTTCGCCGGACTATGTCACCCATCAAGAGCTAGAACCATCCTGAATAAAACATTTATTTTTACCGGTACAAAACTTTTGAACTCTCTTTTGGAATAATGCGCAATAAACCGATACATCTTAGTTTCAGTAAAGGGTTAAAGAAAATTCTTCTCCAAAAATATAAGCCGCCGATCTCCAACGGCTCTACTTAAGCAGCCTCCTTCTCATTTTCTTTTTCTTATTCTCTCTTCCCCTCTCCTCATACTTCTGTCTTCTCTTTTAATTCTTATTGTGCAGTTTACTTGTTTATGTTGTCTGTTTTGGTCTTTTGGATTGTTTTCTGTAGTATTTTTTGTGTGTGGTTTCTCTGTCCTGTTTTGTCTTGTCTTGTCCTCCTCTGTGTACACTGTCTTTTTTTGTTTGTTCTTGTTATTAATATTCCGTCTTGTCTTGTCTAATTTCTTTTATAACACTATTGAATCGTTGTGTTGTATATTTTCCTGTATGCCATGGGTATGATCATGTGTTAAGGATTGTATTAAGTAATAGTGCATAAAACACACGAAGCTTGACCCCATTAGCATTTTTCTATTGAACATTGTTAATTTCTATTTGTATTTGATAAATTTAATAAGTTATTTAATTTTAGGGGACTCACGTAAACAAGCGATGCTTTCCAGTGAGTTATTTTTTTTTATTTCTGTTATTCATATTTTGATTTGTTCCTACCTACTTTGTAAATTTGTTTGAAATGAAGAAAAATAAATGAAATCAATCAATCAATTGAATATGTATTATCTATTTCAATTTTTTTTGGGGGTATTTTATTTCCACATTAGAGCATTTTTTATCCTCAACGACAATACTAATGTGATATCTTGTTCATATTTAATTTTATTGTATTGAAAATGTGATTCGTTTTAAAATATATGAGCAAAATCATTTGTTATTACAATACCATGCAATCCTGATTCCACGATTCGACTATCTTATATAATTAACCAGTTTATAAATAATGTTCTTCAGACCAGATAGATACGGGGTTAAGCCAGTGTGCAATTATTTGGCAAAATGATTTTTATCCTAACCAATACAAATCCAAAATTTGACTGGCATATTGCATCCCATACAAATGTTGAATTAAAAATCATTCGAAGATTTAAAAATGAAAAAAAATATTAAATTGAAGGGATGCTCATGACTGAGGATATTTATATTACAATAAATAGAGTAAAATCAAAAAAGCAAAATGCTGAGAATTTGATCAAAATTGCATAACAAATAACGCAGTTATTCAATTTAAAAATATGCCTTATTTCGTTCAAACAGTTCTAGGCATGTCTTCACAAATATTCATTAGGTGGACTGATGATGTCATATCTCCACTAGTTTCTTTGTATTTTATTATATGAAATTAGGTTTATTAATAATTTTTCTTTCAAAAACTATAATAATACGATAAACAACTGATTAAGTGCATTATTTAGTTATTTATTACTGCGAATTAATATAGTGCAGACACATCATTTACACATATATGAAAAAAAATCAAGCAACTATGAGTTCATGTAATAACATAAGGAAAAGTAACATGGGGATGTGACATCATCAGCCCAACTATAATGAATATTCATGACGACGTGCATACATTTTTAACAAAATATAGCTAAATTTTAAAATTCAATAACTTTATTATCTGTAGTCTGCTTTGGATGAAATTTTCAGCATTTTGCTTTGTGAATTTTAGTCGATTTATTTAGATATAAATATTCTCAGCCCTGAGTATCCCTTTAAATAAAAATCTTACTTGTATAAGTTGACCTAGTCCAGTGCAGTCTGTGTATTTTGTTTTAAATGTTTACAGGTTAACAATCATAAAAATGATAATCATTGGAGTTCATTACATTGTGTAGGTTGAAAAGGCAAACATTTAGGAAAATCAAAATCATTCAAATTTCAGGTTTTATTACAAAATGAAGACATTCAATTTCAGTGGAGAATTGATTAAAAAAAATGAATTTGAAACAGTTTTAAAAACATCTTGTTTATCTCCTTTGCAGATTAAAAAGGATGAAGGTGACGATTTTCTTCCTAGCTTTGGCGTTGGCAGTGTCGTTGGGATATGGTTATGATGAGGAAGAATTTGATGAATACATGCTTGAAGATATGCTCGGTAAGATCAATAATATCCTTACTTTGTGTGCGATCGTTACCTCTCTGGAAATGCTTGGAAAAGTCCTTGAGCTCAAAACCTGAAGAGGGAGTGCAAATGTTGACTTTCCAAAGAATATTTTAATGAAGCAAAGACCAAAATAATCATTATTAATGTATATTCTTTTTCTCCTGTTTTGTACTCATTTTCATATTTGTCGATGTAAAATAGAAAAAAATAACCGCCTAAGTTTCATTCCTTTCTTTCCTTCATTATACAAAGGAGTTTAGACCTGAATATCTTATTGCTGCAAAACATGATGAGATTACGGAACACTTTCCAAAGTTTGTTATCTAACTTGTACAAACCTGTATTTGTACCTTGTGAATCAGTTTTGAGCACCTAATAAAAATATAAATGAACAATATATATATATATATATATACATCATCGCACAGACAAGTACGGTGAGAGAAGGGGGGGGGGGGTGTGAGAGAAAATGATATGGAGAAACGAATACAAAGAGGGACGGAGAGGGGTAGACAGATAAAATAGATTGATGGATATGATAGAGAAAGATAGAGAGTGCGTATTAAGAGGGGGAGAGAGTGAGATATAGGGAGGAGAGGGGGGGGGGGGCGAGAGAGCTGGTATGAGGAGAAAGGGTTAGTTTTGTATAATGACGTAATATTATACATGTTCTAAGGACGAATCTTTTAGTCTCATGTTAGTCTTTTCTGGGGAGTATATTTTGATGGACATTTGTCGTCTGACAAGCTGTCAGAACTGTTTAAATCTCATATTTTTTTATTAGTAATGTACGATCAATAATGATCAACATTTTGTCCCAATTTTACATTGATTAATCATTTTGTTAGTAGATTAGCAATATTTGATTATGTCATTAATGTACAGGCGTTCAACATTCTCGATTATTACATCTGCATCGATTTCATTTTAGAAGTGCTATTCGCTTAGCATATCAAATATTTCTTATTTTTACAATTATTATCAAGCATTAGTTATAATGTGTGCGCCTTTCCTATTTGACCCAAAACGCTTATTATGTACATACAAACTAGAAAAAAAAGATGGGTTTTAAATGATAGTCTGAACATTGAATAGTATGGAGACTGTCTAATCATAAATGGCAATTCATCCGGTATTTTGAAGCTGACGGACAAAAAGTTAAAATTCTTCTACTTACCTTGCTTACAGAAGATGATGATTTAGATTTGAATGACGTGGAGCTACAGAACTGGTTTAAGAGGGCTTTCAACAAGGTGAAACATGTAGGAAAGTCGATCGGCAATGACATCAAGAAAGGGGTCCAGTCTGGGTGTGATGTAGTCAATCAAATTCCTTCACGTGATTTAGGTAAGTGCGCCATCAACTGTCAATGTTCAGTGAAACGGTATTCAGGGAGCGTTTCACTATAATATTCTCTCCCGACAACTTGTCAGACCTTCACCTTAAAAAATTGGCTTACTGAGAAGCAATGTTACTACGGTAACTGACGGATTAAAAAAGACTTCGTTTGACAATATATTTACGAGGCCGCCATCGTTTTCATGCTTAATCGCTCGCGATGGCGATCTCCTGCGTTCCTTCTAACTATGATATTTACTTTCAAGTTAATACTATTTTCTATGCTTATATGACTATTGTATTATTGTTTTGTAAAACTTGAAAGGTTTTATACTTTAGTATAGTTATGTTGCATATTCATCATGAGCTGATGAATGCAGATATCAAATCAAATAAAAATCAAATAAAAATCGAAAGTTGTCAAACGAAGTTTTTTGTTACACCCTACAAGTCCCTTTCGTTTACTCTGTGAAACATTTCCCACAACGTGTGGGTAATTGTCACCTAACTTGATATAAGTAAATAGTGGCAGATTATAAGATAAACACTAAAATAGTAACTGACATTGAAAGTCATTCATTGTTTTTTGCCTTTGTTGGATTTTGTTTATTATTATTCAGTTCAGTTCATTTATTTCAAATTCCATACAAAAATAACATTAAGAAAATACATATATCTATACACAACAGGAAAGCAAAGATTAAACAATAATTTGGTATACATGGTATATACGAATAATGTTAACATATTTAATTAGGAGAAAGCCACAAAAAGCCAGATGGTTTGTCGAGCAGGCTACCCTAGTAGGGGAAATAAAGTATTTTCAATATTGAAATAAATAAGATATAAAACTATGTTGAAATTAAATTAACAGAAGAAAAGGACAGATACCACACAACCCTATACAAAGCAGCATATCTAAAATTTCTTTGTAAGATATCTTGGATTTTCAATAATATCAGGCTGATGAAATCACATCTCTCATTCTTTTGTCCATGTTTGTTCATGATTCTGTGTTACGAAGTTTCAATCATTCCCCCAACTTCAGATATAATTCAATAAAAATTGCGTTCACAGACTCCAAAAATAATCCGCACTCTTTTAACGAGCACCCGACCTGAAAAAGGTGGATAATTGTCATGGCAACTGCACAAGCCCCCTCCGACGGGGTTGTGCAGGTTTCACGGGCCTAATTACTGGTGGCATGCCATAGATATTCATTCGAGCCAACCCATTGCTATTTTTTTAAATTTTAATATGGCTGATTGACAAAGTGTATGCATATGATTGTTCATCTAACACTGATTCTATTTTTGGTAATTACTGAACTTCCTTTTCCCAAATTGGGAAGAAATATCACAAATTTTGGACTGTATTTTGACTGGCGGAAGGATTAGGGCTATTTAGCTGTTTGAGGTGATGAATCTGCTCCCCCCGACGATGTCTTCAAACACGCCAATTTATTTTTAAAATGAGCCGGTCGAGGGACCCTTTTCTGGTCAGATATGAATTGCGAGATATATATCCCATCCACTGGTAGTAAACATTTGACCCCCGAATTTCATCCTTATTTTTTATGAATTTTTTAAAGTGCCAAATTAACACATGAGTCTATGGGGAATGAATTAGGCTTGTGAAACCTGTGCTGGAAAAGGGTGACCTTTTTGACCGCACAATGGCCATTATCAGCATGACTTTGGAAATGCATTCACAACGCCAAAATCTGGTCCCGATGCTGCTATTATTCGGATAACTCTGATCCCGCTCCGATTTTACAACCAAATTATGCGGATATTATCCGCATAATTGGGTTTGTGAAAGGGATATATATGCAGATATTTGGAGGATGAGTTTGTGAAAGGGGTATAATTAAACATCATGATTTCACTACCGATTTTTGTAAGTCAAGACCATTCAAAACAGCTCGTTTATCTGAATGAAAAAGTCCCATCTTATTGATGTGCTGATGCTCTTTCCTCTTTTAACTGGAATAAATTTAGTATTATAGATGTATCAGCAAGACTCCTGTCTATTTTTCCTTTTAATTGTTTTAGCCTATAGAATTTCGGTTGCGTTTCCTGAGATGATTTCAGAAGAAGACATGGAATATGGCCTCTATGAGACAGCCGATGTTAAGAAGCTTGTAAATGGCGTTCGCAAGGCTTGTGGCATCATTGGATAATTTCATCAAAGTGAGTACTATTACTGTAACGGGCCAGGGGCGGATCCAAGTCCCCGTCCCCGATGAATAAATAAAGGTTTTCACCCCCAATTTGACAAGCAAAAAAATGTTCTCGCTTTCAAAGGGGAGGGTCACTTGTGTTAGAACGGCATATTTACATTACCGTACACATTTTGATTATGCCTCTCAATGGAGGGGGGGGGGGCATGCGCCTGATGTGCCCCCAGTGGTCTACTATCTTATGCTTCGTAATGTAGAACTTATCATTCTCTTCAAAAACTTTATTGTTAATATGAATTTATTCTTCGGGTTGCGAGATGTCGCGCTAAATATCCAATTTCATTTTTACCATGTATATCAAATAGGCCTACCACGGGAAAGTCCAGTTACTAAATCAAATGTGAAAACAATTGATATTGCTTCTGTAAAGGGAAATTCACCCCAACAAAAGGTTGATTTGAATTAAAAGAAAACAATCAAACCATCTTAACGCTGAAAATATCATCGAGGGAGTTATTACATGTCAAAGTTTTGCTAAATTCATATGCATTGCTTGGTATGCAAATGAGGGAACCAATAATATATATATATAACTAATCAATTTTCTACTTCCTCCCTAAAAATGTGAATTGAAATTGGTGCATACTACTGTATTTTGGTTAAGTGATTCCTTACTGTATTTGTGCAAGAATCAAAACATTGTATAATTCATACAATGCAAAAAAGTCACAGCGATTTGGTGACATCGTCGACATATCAATACACCAAGCATTTAACTTCTTTATGCAAATCACTTTAAAATATCTTAAACTTTCCTGTGTTTTGTTCCTTTTTATTCTTTTCTACATTCTTGTTTGTTTTTTCCTTTATTTTCAAATAAAATTCCTGTTGGGGTAGACTTGACCTATTGGAATCGATACCCATCTTAATTCGGAAAAAAATGAAAGACAGATTCATGAAATATAAACAGTGTTTATTTTGTGTGTTCTTTTTTTCACAGGTAATAGCAGGTTCCTGAGATGGGGATCGATACAGACCTACC
The DNA here is from genome assembly GCF_018143015.1 of Lytechinus variegatus. Classification (NCBI taxonomy): domain Eukaryota; kingdom Metazoa; phylum Echinodermata; class Echinoidea; order Temnopleuroida; family Toxopneustidae; genus Lytechinus; species Lytechinus variegatus. Next base: position 16,857,003 of record NC_054743.1, on the reverse strand, counting down.
AAACCTTATTTCTACCAATAACCCCACATCTTGGGCCCGTCTTACAAGAGGTTGCGATTGATCAATCGTATCTATGGAACGTCAGCAGCAACGTCAACATCTAAAATGCCCGTGCATGTGATCAAAATATTTTCTAGAAATGATGTAAATTCATACATTCACTGTTTTCTTGACAATTCAGTATAATTCTCTTTGTTTCCAAAGGACATAAAATAGATTTCCAAAATGAAAAAAAAAAATGACATTCATGGATTTCCATATACTTGAGATTGATCGGATCAATTGTAAATCTTTGTATTAAAGACGAGGCTCTGATGTTTAGACCACAACCTTAGTTATCCAATTTACACATCGGACACTGATGTAAAGATTGATGTGGTGTACTGTGCAGACGTTCTTGGTAACTTTACACCCATTTTGCAGTGTAAATCTAGCTCAGAACCTGCAGAAGACACTATCATACGTTTACCTAAAAGCATTTACATCTTTCTCCTTGCAGTGAACATTAATTTACTACATATTACTTTGAATATACCCCAAAGGAATAAAGAAAATTATGAAAATAAATGTGTTATTATTTGTTTGATCACTGGGTTCTGGTTTTGTAAAAACATTTAGCCCGAAAACAAATCTTTAAACTCCGATAGTAAGAGAATACTACAATAAGTATTTGCGATCAAAGCACAAATCTGTACTTCGAAAGAGTGGGTCATCAAGACAGACTGTTTAAAAATCAGACATCATTAAAGAAATAAATGAATAAATCAAATCTTATCTAGTGAATTTGAATACAATGACAAAATCGAACTTTGATACAATTTTTGGAATGGTATTTACTGTATCGCTCTCCGTAGTCGTGATGTGTAATAAAAATCAGCAGTTAATATTTGAGACTATAAATGACGGCTACTATCGAAGAGTGATAAATTGTAGATAGATATAATGAGGCTGGATGGAAAGAACAGAAAAGATGAGATACATGGGACATGATATCAACCAATTACGAAGGGAGAGAAAAGGAAAGAAAGAGAGAGAGAGAGAGTGAGAAAGAGGGAGGGAGAGGGAGAGGGAGAGGGAGAGAGAGAATGATGAGAGAGAGGGAGGGGGGGGGGGGGGGGAGAGGGGACTTCAGTAGTTTTCAAGTATTACTGAATATGTGATATTATAACAAGCGTTATGAAACGGCCATTTGGTAGGAAACAAGTTCTTGATAGTACTTGGACAACACCTTTTTATCATAACATTCTAGTTTCATTTTGTAATAAAAAATAAGTTGGCAATCCAGTCATTCCGTAACCCGAATGCTAAACTTTGGAAAATAAATTATCTATTCTTCCGAATCAAGATCGAAACTACTACTTAAGATCATATTAAAGCACTGTAATTTATCTGCCTGCACGAAATACCTAGAACAACATCACGACGGAATGAATTTATAACATTTTAATTTAATACACCATTCGAAATACACGATGAGTTGTTTCATGAATGCAGGTATAACACACATTTTTTTTGCTTCTATATATCTTTCTGCGATATATATATAACTCTTTGACGTCATAAATTTTTGAGCTAAAAATCTCGCTAGTTCCAAATTCACTCCAGTGAACATGACGAAATGGAGTTTATTTCTATCAATTAAATTAATACAAATTTCATAGAAAATATGAAACAATAATAAAACGTATTTTGTATATCTATGATCGTCCCCATATCTAGCTACAGTCTAAAACCCCTAAAGGCTTTCTTTCCCAAAGTAACAATATTATTTTGTAATGACACTGATGCAATGTGAGGTTGCGAAGCTGCATGAGGAAATAATAAATTACTAATAATAAATTAATTACCTTGTACATTGCACACTGTCTTGTAAACGGTAACAGAATTAAACTTTAGTATCTCTATTTTCAATCCACATATAAAAAATGGACTCTTTGCAAAATTGTCAAGTGCATTATCCAGCCAAAAAAGAGAAAGAAAATTATCATTATTACCAGTATATAATCAAGGAGAGGTGATATCTCCTTGATATAATAGATACAAGGCGAATAATTCAACATTTTTTCAGGATTTGTGCAGAATTGATTATTTCTACAGAATATCGATTTTAAAAAGCTTTTGATTGAAGAACAGAATACAGGTTTAGAAATCAATCTGACGGATATTTAGTCTGTTGGCATTTACATGTGTGTTTGCTATCTCATGTCACATAGAGTAAAAGGAGATTACTACATATGTACAAAATAATGTTTAAGTAACAAAAAGCGCACCGATATAGATACTCACAATTCTTATCACATACACAATTACAACGTATATACATCAAAGTCTCAAACACCCATTTTACTTCGTTCTACTCTGCACCAATCTAAGAAGTACATGTACATACGGCGTCTGGCATCGTCGGGAGGTTCACACTGGAAATATATACCTGTGGTTTCATATTTACTATTTTAGAACTTAAGAAATGCTGTGAAATTGCCTTTAGTCATGTTAGTCTCTTGCCACTGGAAAATGAGTGAACTGGCGACACGACTGCTGTGTGACCGAATCATCAGTAGGAAATGAACAGCATTGTACAGGATTTTCCTGATCTACCCAGAATGTAGCCGTTATGTGGGTTGAAGAGTACGTAACAGGACTCAGAAATACACACTCCGTCATGTCCGTCGAGTCTTGAACATGTTGAAAGCAGGTTAGGTTACCCTTCCCGTCGTTGCCGACCGTTGCGGTGCAGTGCAGTTCTTTCCATTTGGTGCCATACGAAGAGGAACGAAGCTTACACTGTGCCTCACCGGGAGGAAAGGTGACATCTATGTAAGCTACTTGGATTAGATTAGTAACGCGATCATCAATTGTTTCTCTCAATGCTAGAATGTAGAACCCTCTATCGGATCTTACTATCTCCCGAAGCAACATGGACACCATTACCAAAGTTTTGTTCCTGATCAATTGCACCAGGACACGGTGTCTTTGTCCAGGTGAAAGACACGATGTATCCATGATCCCATCCACGCAGAAGACACAGTCTTGATCAGGTGCAAACAAGTCGTAGGAGTAGGTAGCTTCGCTCGAAGCATTGTCATGGTGAAAGAAAACTATGGCATCTTCCCCCTCAGGAAATTCATAGACTTGTCTTCCTCTTATGGAAGCAGAAGATATTCCCGAAATAACAAGGCTAATGAAAAGTACTGCTATTGTGTGTGATAGCCCCATTCTGCCCGTACAGATAGAGTACCTCAGACTACTTTTTCCTTTGAATTATGCAAATCTTATGTCCCAAGGCTATATACTAGCTCAACGTCAAAAAACGTTATCAACGAATGAAAGTTCCTCCCGGATAAAAATAAACACTGCATAAACGTTTGAGTATATCACGAAACTCTTAAGTTGCCTGAAATTTCTTGAACGCAGTTCATCCCTTCAACTTTGGTAATACGAGAATAACGTGCAATTGAAAGATAAAGCGAAATCAATTACTTATCTGACAACGAGCGAAGATAAAACTGATTTTCAAAGTTTCTTGTAAGTGCCATTGTCTGTTGTCTAATTTCCGATTGCTCTGCGCTGTCCAGAACAAGACACGTTTCAGGGAAAGTGAGTTTATCAAAGTGTCACGCTGATTCCCCACACATCTCTCGTAATGCTCTTGTAAAACAATAAACAAATCAAAGAACCACTTTCGTTGTTCAAACGAATAGAAACTCATTATTCACCCTTTTGTGATTGGAGCACCCGCTGCTCCTTATAATTTATCACTCAAGTCGAAACCTTGAAGATTAATTCCAAAGAAGAGTTTCAATCAAAACACTTCGAGAAAATGGAGTATCCAGTGGGCACGATTGATGAAAGAAAAGTTTTTGTTTATTGCTGATTGCATCCCTCGTTTGAAAGAGCTACTCAATAAGTCCTTGCATACAATTTGTGTGCGCCTTAAACAACCTAACATGAACAAAATTACACTTTACTTGGCGTTATTTGGCGTTTCTAAATACACGATCTCAACTTCTGCAACTACTGTAATGCAGCACGGTCGGTTGTCTGTTTCAGTAATGCCTCTATTGCTAGTGTTTATGCTAATTCAGCATAATGCAATGCATATCTTGTGCTCGAGTAATTCTGCGTTTATAACGCAACCCACAGATGCCACCGTACATGAAGGTGAATCGGTGTCATTCTATGACGTGCCCTCCACGCCACAAACATTCATTCATTCACTCACTCGAGTGAGTGAATGATTGGTACGTATTTCATTCGAATGCACCCTCCTATCCAGCGTTCCTGTTTCCTCTGCATCGTCATACTGGACGAACAGCAAGACCGAGAATGTTCAACAGAAACCGTTTGCCAAAATTACAACATCAACAGAAGACGAGCGGAGACGGACAACCTCCCGACTCCTCTTTCAGAACGTTACAAGAGAAATTGACGCATTGTATAGATGTTCATTGTTAATTCATGGTCTGTCAGTCCAAATATTATCTTCCACCTATGCAAGACTAAATGTTATCATCACCACTATCATTACCATCATTATTATCATCATCCCCACCATGATCATCAACATCAATTGAGACCTTTCGTTTTCTGTGACGTGCCATGTGGACGTACGAGATTAAGGAATTTTGGGAGCACTGCGCATGCGCGAAGTAATCTGTGACGAGCCTTCTCGTCCACTGACCAAATCTGTGACTCGTATTTGAGGGTTTTGACGTTCGGTGTCATAGTGCTCGAACGAGCGCTAGTTCGAACATGATGACGTCATCCCAGCTTGGCAAAAATGAATGAAGCCGCATCAACACTCGAGTTTCGTTGATTCAGCAGGGCTGGTAAACTGCAAATTACTGCTTGTTACCAGCTTTTCCATTACATTTAGTGTGTCCTGTTTTCAGACACTACATATCCGATAGGTAATTGATGTTTTATTTCCAAACAACCGTGTGTTTTCGGCTTTTTGCGCAAGAGTGCAAATGTTGCACCCACAGTCGCCCCACTGGTTCGTAGCGTGATGCTACGCCTGATTCTCCGGCCAAGCATCGGCCCACGGCCCGCTCGCTATCACGCTGGTATATGCTGTGGCGTGGTACGGGTACGTCGACTTAAATCGAAATTGTTTTCATCAATGTACGAACGTGATACTGAACGAGCGGTGTCACCACTTCCGGTGAACTAGGAATACGTTGCAGTCGCAGACAATCGAAATCTCTCTATTATCATAATCACCGCTATCATCACCGTCAGTACCAACAATACCATCATCACCATCCCCATCATTGCTATTGTTATCACAATCGATTGTTTTTGGTAAAAAAATCCTCATCAAAATCCACGCCCTTGTCATCACGATTACCAACATTATTAGCACTATCATCATTACAGTCGTTATAACTACCATCATCATCATCATCACTATCAACAATATCCCCGCTATTTATCATGGTTGCGAGGGGGAAATCGCTAGGTCTACACCCAATTTGTGTATTTTTTGTTTAGTGTCAGCATTCACTTCGTCTATGAAGCCTTATGTGCAATTGCTATGTCGTCCCTTTACCAGTTTGTCTAATTTCCAGTAAGACGATATCAATTTTTTCCTACATCCACTTTGTCTAACACCACCGGTTAGGTGAACTATTAATGAACCTTATTCCAATTTGACAAAGTGCAAAAAAAAAATAAGTACGTAGTCATTAGACCATCCGGATATCAGACTAAATGACAATTAGACCAAGTGAGTGATAGACTAATTCATGTTTTGATCAATTGGTTGATATACTCAATAGGTAGTAGACCAACTCCATTTAGACATGATGATGTCAGATGATCTTAGAATTAGACCCTTTACTAGTAAATCAGTAGGATAAAAACCGACTGCAGTCCTTCCCATTGTTCTTATACAAATACATGAGGAGATACTTCATTACATGATATTTTTTTTGTTTATTATTGATCTTTATCGACAGCACAAGTAATACCACTTGATCATACTAGGTGCGAGATTGCGTAAATCATGTTAAATGTTATCGTTAATTAATTTTTTATATTGCATTTTACATCAATAATGAGTTTTCAATTTCCTGTAAATACATTGACCGTGATGACTAAAACTATTACATGTATCAAGAAAACGCAAGAAAGTGAAATCTACACAGAATCAAGATTATTTTTCCATGGTAAGAGTGGCATCACTTATGAAATGAACTTTTATGCAATTTTTAAGCACATTTTTTACAATTGAAAATTTACTTTTACAAAAGCAAATCCACAAAATTTAAGCCTGCATATTAGCTGTTAAGTCTATTTAGAAAAAAAACCTTGTCTAGTCCCACCTCAAATCGGCTTGCAATGGTATTGGTAATATTGATTTTGAATGGAAAAACACTATTCTCATACATGCCCTTGTATATTTTATAATTATAGTTCTTTTAAGTAACCAATTACATTTGGAAAACGTTTAAATGTGTTAATATGGCATGGTCATGCATAATATTTATATCAAAACAAGACATAATTTATCATTTTAGTCAAACATCAGCAGAAAAAAAGTTATCATTGTAAACCATCAGGAAACGTTATTAATCATTTTATAGTAGAGGTCTTCGGAAGTATACCTTTCGTTTTTCCGATGAATTGTCTATATTTCAAGTATACCACGTGTTACATAATTATTATGTATAATAATCACGAATAAAATCTCAAATTCAGTGATCACTATTGATCGTTCTTTGTCTTTTGATGTTGTAAATGGATTTCACTTAGGTGAAGTATCACATTTTATGAATATTTGAGATGTATAGTAACAATGATAATTTGAATACGAAACGAAAAAGAAAATAGCGGACTACATGAATTGACTCTTACACTAGGTTATTACACATACATGTAATGAGAGCATGCTGATATTAAGTAGAATATAGATCGTAGGTGCAAGTAGAAATTACTCGAATTTAACATTTCCGTTGTGTTTACTACACCCCGAATCTGTTGGTGCTAGGCAGGGCTTCACGGATTCGGGTCCAAATGAGATTTCAGGACCTATACTTGGCCTTCTCGAACTCCTAGGCTTTTCATATGACTGAATATTTCCTATAAAATCAACACAAGTACTTTCATTTACATTGACTTTTGTTTTGTGTGAACAACAAGAGACATCACCAAATCTACTCAACCATAATGTCCGATGAATTTGTGTATCTGACATATCATGTTGGTTTGAATTTTTATGACGACATTTATAAGAGGCTTTCATTCCGTTTTGAAAACATGTTATGGTTGTATTATGCCCTCTTGTGTCAGCTTTGGACCACAGGAATAAAAACCTCAACCCTTTCCTTATTTTCGTTCTGTGGAAATTATGCGGATGATCAAACAAAATCAAATTGAATGTACACATCAGCTTCCGAAATCTGCACAATGGTTTATGCGTATATTTACAGCAATAAAACCTCTTCTTGATTCAGTTCTTGTAACTGTAAATCTCCTGGCTTGAGATTTACTTATGAAACCAAGCGGATCATTTTGTCCATTTACATTAAAATGGCATTCATGTGAGCTTAAGTGAATAGTAAAGTAGTGTATACGTCGAGACTTTCATCGATACCTCAATGGAGTATTATTAACAGTTTTATCAGCAATCAAACTCATTCGTTCAATCGCATCCACATCTGATGCAGATCCAAGTTAAACTAAAGATAGTGTTAGCATGGCCGGCACAAAAAACAGCAGTTCCGCTTGTGCTGAAGGTAAGAAAATATTAAACCAGCGATCCATCTCAGAGGCCATTATCTGAATAAGAAAAAGGGTGAAAGATATAATGGTACAACAAAATTGTGGTTAAGAGCAATGGCCTACATCTGTGTCCTTTGCAAGAAGTTCTGTCCTCCTACAAATAATTTCACAAATTCCCATCATACTTCCACACTGAAAACAATTCAATGGCAGCCCGGTAAGAAAACACAAGACACTATTGAATCAGCACCAGTGTTGAAATAATATAGATTAGATTCTAAACTACATCTGGTGTTTTCAGATATAGATAACGGCCTGGTGTTATTCCATACCGGTATTTTTGCAGTTCAGACATAATATGTGAAATAGAGATGGCTTAAAAGTCTATATCAAACTAAAAGTTGAACCAAAACTGAATTTTCCGAATAAATTCGGACTGATTCTGCCCGAATATTGTCTGATTTGGATCAATTCCGTGGTTTCGGAACTTATTCGTCTGTGATTCGGGGAGCTATCAGAATAGAGAGAAATGGGTCCCGAATATTCCACTGCATACTCACAAAGAATCGACCCGAATAAATTTTGGTCATCTCGAATAAAGCCAAATTCCAACCGAGTATTGGCAAGAATTACTGAGCCAAAGGTGGCCAGAATCGACTCGAATGTGGCCCGATTGCTCCGATTACAGCCGAACATATGGCGATCCGAATGGTTACCTGAATGGCGATTACTCCCCGAATGATATGAAAAGGTCTTAATCTTGCCAGAATACTCCGAATGCCTCCCCTGATCCAACCGATTATCATTCGAATACATCCCGAATGTGGCCCGAACGTTATTTTTATTGTGGCCGCATTCGGGATGATTTTGAAGGGTATTCGGCTGGTTTTGAACATTTCAAAACTAGCCAATTTCGGCTGGTTTCTTCTGGAATGTTGCTGAATCCCTCCCGATTTTTTTTTTTTTTTGCATTCGCGGAGGGAGAACAGAAAACGTGTAATCGGATGGATTCGCAGCTGATTTGTGTTCCGGTGCAACCTAGGCGTACTTAGCTATATAGAGTTACACCAAAACCGTATTTGGAAACAAATTATAATTTTGCAGTTTACGTTCAATAAATACACGTAGGCCTACCACGTGATTAATAAAGCAAACTATTTCATTGTTTTATGATGCTAGTATTTAGTTAGTCTAAGATAATAGGCATGAAATGGCAGTGACAAAATAGTTATTAAACAGTTCCAAAATGCTCCATCCACGAATTTGAAGACACGCATTACCCAAAGGGTTGTAACGAAACGTTTTTGTGTATGCCTCTTTGGTTATTATGATGAAATAATATAATATTGACATAATCATATCAACCGGTTCACGCAAAATTTCGCATTCTTTCTGCAGGCAGTAATATGATCACGTTCATAACTTCAAGAAGTGTATTCTGAATTGTATCAAAGATTTACAAGCCTTTATTACCGGGGAGACTGATGACAGTGTCCCATTCAGATTTACTAAAGTCATGTGACAGTGATTTACTCAATATCAATGTAAATGATTCATATTTTCTTTACTGTTGAATCTTTTCATTTAATCATAAATTGTGTAAATAAGGAATTTGTACATGCATACACACTTAAGTCCCAGATATCTGTTAAATATAATCATACCACCATCTCATGGCGAATCGCGTGTGATCTCTACCCCAGCTGCATGCAATCACAAGTAGAATAATGGTCGTACGCACGCAGATTTTTTTTCCGGGGGCGGGAGCGTAACCATTTTCGGCGAAACTCGAAAGCGAGGCAGTGAAGGGATTGAGCTTGTCATCGGGATTATTTTTTATTTTCTAAAGTGAAATTAATGGATTTCGTTTTTACGTTCGTTGATTATGTGCAAATTTTCACAATTTTTTTTTCTTTTAAGTAAGAAAGAAATTGGCCTTTTTATTTTTTCTCCTATCTTGCAATGATTGAATATTTGAAGAGCTCACTTGCACAAAGGGTTAGGTCCATTTTTCATCAAATTTGTTTTTTTATGTCTCAATATATAGATTTTTAGTAGCTCTATAAGATGATACCAAAGAAAAGTTGAAATTTCTATTAAAAAGTGAACTAAAACAGCAAAGAAAATCCCCTTTTTTCAAAAGCGGTAGGTCCATTTCAATTTAGTTGTAAAAGAAGTTAGGTCCACACATAATTTTTTTGGAAAAGAATATCATAAATATATGAAGACGAGTAGGTTTTTTTTATACCCAATTTTATGTTCTCATGGAAGGGTATGATGAAAATTCAGTTTCACATAAGAATGTTGCAATATGGGAGAATTAAAAAATATTTTCTTCGAGTGGACCTAACCCCTTTTGCAACAAAACTCTTCTGAAGAACTCATTTGTCAAAAGGGGTTAGGTCCATTTTTCATAAATTTTATTGTTTTCTGTCTCTAAACCTCTAAATTTTAAGTCGCTCTGATGAAAACATAGAAAATTTGAAATTCACATGAAAACATGAATACGAGTGGCAAAGAAAAATCACTTTTTAAATCAAAATAGATTGGATTCATTTTTGTTTAATTGCAAAAGGGGTTAGGTCCACAATGTTCATTTTTAAAAGAATATATAGAAAAAATGAAGACAGGTAGATTTCTTTTATACCCAATTTTATGTTCACATGATAGGGTAGTACCTCAAGACAATTTAGTTTCTCAAAAGAATATTGCAGTAAGTGAAAATAAAAAACATGGTTTTTCTCGGAATAGTCCAATGTCGACCTAACCCCTTTTGCAACTAAACTCTTCATTTAGTAAATGATAGATTTACTGAGATTGATATGTAATACAAGTACTTCCTAAAATTAATTATAGCAAAATTAATACAAGTTATTTTCTCGGCAACGTGGTCACGAAACTCGTCGAGTGGAGGGGGGTGGGTCAATTTGGTCCATGTCCAGTTAACTAAGAGTTAAGCATGTATGATTCACACAAACTATCCTATTGTGAGAAGTTCCTGCATTAAAGGTCAAGTCCACCTCAGAAAAATGTTGATTTCAATCAATAGAGAAAAATCAGACAAGCACAATGCTGAAAATTTCATCAAAATCGGATGTAAATAAGAAAGTTATGACATTTCAAAGTTTCACTTATTTTCAACAAAATAGTTGTATGAACGAGCCAGTTGCATCCAAATGAGAGACTCGATGATGTCACTCACTCACTATTTCTTTTGTTTTTTATTGTTTGAATTATACAATATTTCAATTTTTACGAATTTGACAATTAGGACCTCCTTGCCTGAAGCACAAAATTTTAAAATTATGGAATTCCACGTGTTTAGGGAGGAATGAAACTTCCTTTTACATGACAATGATGAGAAAATCAAAATGTTTCATATTTCATATAATAAAATACAAAAGAAATAGTGAGTGAGTGATGTCATCAACTCTCTCATTTGGATGTAACTGGCTCGTTCATATAACTGTTTTGTTGAAAGTAAGCGAAACTTGAAAATGCCATAACTTTCTTATTTACATCCGATTTTCAGTGTTGTGCTTGTTGAATTTTTCTCTTTTTATTCAAATCAAGTTTTTGGTTGGGGTGGTTTTGTCCTTTAATAAACTTATATAGTCCGTAGTAAAACGGGCATTGGTGATAGGCCTATTGGGTTATAAAATTGATTTTCAAAATTGCTTCAACAACATATATCATAAATGCTTTTTTTCAAGCAACTATTTTTTGTGGTAATTGTGACTTGTACAAAGAGACTGTATATTATAGTTTATGTTTAATTCATACAAACACACGCACGCTCACTCCCTCTCACACACATCACTCCACAAACACATCTTCACAATCTACGTACACCCAAACCGCACCCCCATAACACGCCATACACATCCACACACCTAACACACGCATACACCACACCCTCCTAACACATGCGTCGTATGAGGTTAAAAAATATAACTTATAAAGATGTACTTGATATGTATGATTGTTTGTAAAAGTGTTTTTCCCCATAATACGATTTATATTGTATAATTCATTGTGTTTTTATTACAGAAAATTTTTCAGAAGTAACAAGAAGGTAGAAATATGTATCGTGTTCTTTTACATAAAATCATCTTAAGTGTGATTCTTAAACCCAGCTTCGCAGGCCTGGACTTATTACAAACATGACAAATAGCTGCCATCCAAAATTACAAATACCGACACTGAATCACTGTTACATTGTTATTAATTTATTTTTAAAGAGTAGAGATTTAATCATGCGTACCAAGTATAGCTGATTCGGGGAGAGATGTGCATTTCATTCTTAATGAATAATTTTCTTACATTTCAATTCTTCCCATGCAGTCTACACCCAGAAGTATCAAATGGTGCTGGTTTGCAATCCCTTGACACAATATCATAATGAATGGAAAAATTATTTCATGTGACAGATTCAAGATAGCCAACAAAATTCATGTGATAGACTCATGATAAATGTCTGAAGAGATAATACAGGAGTCACTCTCATTGGTTGAGAGCAATCGAATTATTGACTCTAAATATGACCTATGAATATTGGCGATAAAAAGGGAAATAATTAACTATTAAACAAACACATGAACACCGCATCACCCAAAAAATATTTAATATAGAAGGCTCATATTTCTTACTGTTTTTGAAGCCAGTGGGATCACAAGAATTAATAACATTTCGTGTCTCTGCTTCATGCAAATCAAATTGAAGAATCAACCTTGGCAAAATTGTTAAAAGACGATTGTGAATGCCACATTTTAATTAATAATACAACCCCGAAGTACAACTTTTGACAACTGACAGCAGGGAAACAACCGATATTAAACACACTTTTTTTTCTAGAGATGTAAGAGGTAAGTGTTGCAATGTATTTAGGAAAGTGTTTGCCAGTGTAAAGCTTAAATGAAAAACGGTTTTATTACAAAGCAGATTATTAAATAAGATATCATTTGATGCGGATAAACAAAGTTTAATCACAACACGCGAAAGTGTGGTGTTGTTTTGTTGGAACTACATTCGAAAAAAAAGATGAAAGTGCAAATGCAACATTGAAATCTTTCATGTGAATTAATCGTTGTTTCAGTTGACATTGGGGTGAAAAACTAGAATGTTTCATATTTATTTTCATGTAATAAAATAGAAAAGAAATAATAAGTGGATGAAGTCACCAGTCTCCTAATTTGCATACTGACCAGTATGAGCAGATAAATATTTTGTTAAATTAAGCAATATTTTGAAATTTCATAACTTTCCTATTTTGCATCCGATTTTGATGAAATTTTCAGTGTTATTTTTTCTTATTCAAATCAACTTTTTCGTAGGGTGGACTTGTCGTGTAAGGGTGAAAGTGGCAATGTTTTGTACCCTTCAGTACGTTTTCAACGCAGAAATAAATAAATTCTACAGTTAAATTGCAGAGTTGCACTTACATGTATCATGGGTTGCAACGAGCATTTTGAAGACCACAAATGAACAATAAGGTGTATTTCAAACTCTTTCTTTTTACTTAGGGCTTAAATCCGCACAGAAAACGCTGCTGCCAGTAACGTTGCACACTTCAATCTGTTTAGTGTGTATGCGATGAGACAGCAGATAAATCCTACAAAAATGGAATTTACTAGTCATTTATAAATATCCAGTGTTCACAGTAATACGTTTTTTAAACAAATATCAAACTTAAACTTAAACCATAAGTATTTCTTTGATATATAGTCAGCATACCGTACTTTGTGCAATTTATTTTTTTCAGATGAAATTTGTGTTTTAAATACATTTTCAAGTGTCTTGACATTCTAGCATTACATGCTTTCATTTAAATGAAGGATGAAAACAAAATATAAATGATTGCACTTTTGCTGATTAGTCCATAAATTATAAATTATTTGACACGATATGTCTACAATTTCTGAAAATAAAACAGGAAAATGTTGTCAATATCTATTTTGACATTGAGAGAACTACAGAAATTTTCTCAATTTAACAGTTTTGCGGATAAACGATTATATCTAACACAAAATAATGTTCGTTCCAGGTATTAGGTATATTTTTAGTAAATAGTGATTATGTAATTATGTTATGAAATCAACTGAATTACCTACAATATAAGATAATGTCATAAATATATTTCCTCTGTTGATAAATTCATCGGAAGATGTAAATTTGCTCATCTAATGGGATGATCCAGACTGGGGATATTTAATCTGTAATAATAATAATAATATATGATATTTATATTGCGCACATATCCACATTTTAGATAGGTGCTCAAGGCGCTCCTTTATTACCCGGCTAAGCTAGGTGTTCATAGCGCACACAGCTTCTTAAGGAATTACTTCCTACCGGTACCCATTTACCTCACCTGGGTTGAGTGCAGCACACTGTGGATCAGTTTCTTGCTGAAGGAAATTACGCCATGGCTGGGATTCGAACCCACGACCCTTCGTTTGAAAGTCCGAAGACTAATCCACTGGGCCACAACGCACAACTTTATATAGCAAAAAAAAAATCACCGAGCAAAATGCAAAAAATTTGATCAAAATTGGATAAAAAATAACGAAGTTATTGAATTTTAAAGATTTGCATTATTCCAGTGAAACAGTTCTAGGCATATCTTCATCAATATTCATTAGTGCCCCCACTTTTTGAAGCACTGAAAAAGTGCCCGTTGTTACGCAATAAAAATGACCCCTCACGAACTTGTACATTTCCCCTTCCATTGGAAGATCACCAGTTTTAGGTGTTTCCAAGTGCCCTTACTCGTATAAGCGTAATTTTTTTCTTCAAAATGGCATCTTATGGACGTGTTCTGTGCCCCTTTCACCGAAGAAGGACCAGTTTTATTTGTTAGCACGTGCCATATCTCGTACAGTGCCAACTTTCACCAACAAATTCCCCCTCATGATCGTGTTCTGTGCCCCTTTCACCTGAGATGGACCCGTTTTATGCTGAGCAAGTGCTCCCTTGCATTCTTGTAAGTGTCTTTCCCCGAATCAGTGCCCCTTTTTACCTATAAAGAAAAGTGCCCCCCACGAACATGTCCTGTGCCCCTTTCACATGAGCAGGACCTGTTTCTATGTGTTAACGAGTGCCCCTTTGCCTTCTCATATAGGTGCCGTTTCTGCATATCAGTTAAATTGTCCACTGAAAGCCACTCTTTTCCTGCCCAGTGAGCGTCCGGTTTCTTTACTTAGCGCCGTTCTGCTTACTTCTGCAAGTGCATAATGAATGAAAAAAATAATCCTACGTGCCTTAAGTTTCATGAGTCATGTGAGTGGGTTAGAGAAGTATTTTTTTCTTTATTTTAAGATCATGATCATTGAAAACTCACATTTTTTAACTGCAGATTTTCACAAAATTCACCAAAGATATGCACAAAATCTGACAATTTCACTTACTAAAATGCATAAGCGCCTCAATGATAAGCTCGGTCGCTACGCTTTCGATTTTTTCCAAACAGTTTACGCGTGCTGCCCCCGGCGAAAAAAAATTCAGCATACGGCCATGTTTAAGATAGTGCCTCAGTGCCCCTTTTTCCTGTGTCCCCCTCACTTTCAACTCATCTTCATCGCCCCTGATGTGTGCAGTTATTTATTCTAATCCATGCGGAGTTGTTCACTAATCTGTATGAAAGAGGGAAATTGCACCTTCTTATTAGGGTGCGGAATAAATTGGTGGTGATAGTTCTACATTTTGCTTATTGGTGTGTACCTATAAACTATGTTTTTTAACTGGGTTAATTTTCCAATACTTCTACTATGTAAAGGATTATGAACTATCAATTCCCTTTGCTAGATCGTATTCTCACTATTAGATCATTAATTATAACTAATATCAAACAGACTGGATATTGACGCGGTTTGACACCTTCTGATCACTTCTCTCTTTGTACAGATGGGGTCTACAATGGGGTCACTTCTGTTCAAGTCCACAGTGGAGGAGGAAATAAGTCGTGGAGGTATTGCACAGAATAAAGCAAAGGTAAGAACATATATATCATAAAAAGTTGCGTTTGTAATATAAACAAATAGGGGTATCTGAACACAATACTTCCGTAGCATTATGATTTTTAAGCTTTTTATAAAGAGATCCATTTTTAAAGCATATTTATTCATTTTTTTCCAGGCAAAAGACAACAAGAATATAATACAAGTGGAAGAAATTACCACCGACTAGTGCCTGAGGATGACAAAATAAAAAAAAAATATTCTCTGTTATGAAGCTCTCCTCACAGGTCGGTCATTTTGCTCAACCAACAGTTGCTCAAACAACAGTTGTATTAGTCCACGTCCTGGACGATTTTTACTGATTGGGCAAACCATGACCAACACACACACGCCCGGGCCCGCGCCCTCCACTGATTCACTTACCCCCAGTGATTCACCTTACCCACTGATTCACTTTCCCCGAATGCGTGTACTGTTGATGGCTCTATGGTTGTAGTGTGCTGGGTGTTTGGTAGTCGTGTCGTACAAAATAACAACAGTCCAGGAGGTGGACTACAGTTGTATCAGTTTATTTAACGTTTGACTGCTATTATCCTCATGTCATATGTAAACAAAATAAAATGTGACCTGCCATTCCCAAACCAACAAAATATTAATTTTCCAATGATGAGCTTGAAAAATATTGTCATAAGCCTAAAATCGGTACATAATGTAACTTGAAAATAACACAATAAAACTTGCAAATTACGTATTGATTTCACATGTTGGATGTAGAAGAATTAAAAAAGAGCTTGGATTTCAAGGCTTTAAATTTCGGATTCACTCTATATCTATGTGCACACTGTGCAGTCTCAGTAAAAATTCCAAGCAGTTCAGAAAAAACATGGGATAAAAACACTCCTGCATCTTTGCCTTTTATTTCAAATTATGATAGTATAAAGAAGAAGAGTAACTTTTTAGATATGGTAATATTCCAATTTTAACTTGTTGGAGCTCAAATTATTGTTCTGAATATTAACAGAGAATCTTCCTTGGTGGCTTTTGTTTGGGGTGGCTGGTCACAGTATCCTAGTATTAATTGCAAATAATGTAAGGCAGATTGTAAATTGGAGAGAAGCGACAAAGATTGGTCACAGTTTGAAATGCACGAGAGTTCACAATGTTAGGAGTTATGATACGAAATTGGCTGAGAGGGGCTAAAAGGTTTGGTCATGAAGTGATGATCCACCTTCTATTTGCATTTTAAGCAAAAGGAAATGTGGAGCGTATTTTCGTTGGCGGGGGGGGGGGGGGGGGGGCAAAGCAAAAAAAGGTGCCCGAAATGTCATAATAGGCATTTCGGTGCAAACGGATATTTTCACCATGTGGTTATCACCTGTGTGAACTATTTGTATGTTTTGTAATAATTAGTTGAGCAAGCCTTTTTGAAATAATTTCTGATTGGTAAGATACATATTTAGATTTTATTTTTTCGCGAGAGAGCGCATCGAGCGAGTGGTTAAAAAAATCAAATCCGGACATTTTATGTAATAAGACGAAAATTAAACATTCCCAGCATCTTTTTTGTAATCATGAAGAAGACATGTATCTAGTGATCTAAAAGATTTTTTAAATTTCCAATCATTCTCCTCCTTTTATTTTATTAACATTTCTTGCTCTTTCTTATCTTTCCGCCATCAGTTGTAGGAGGGGGAGGGGTAAGAGCCTGGATCCGCGTATGTGGTTTCTTTTTTTAATACATATTTTTTGTCCTGGGACAAGAATAATTGTATCGGACACAGTGAATATTTTCTATCTCAAAATAGCTGTGTATTTTGTTAGGAGAATATAGCTTTGTAGATGCAGCTATTTTCTTTTGTGATAGATGATGAACATGTAGATAATCAGGAAATAGCAGATTGTGTCACCCCATGTCCGAAAATGTAATATCACTTACAATTCTGCGAAGCTGCAGTGCTCTAGAGCAGGAAAAATTGTTATTTGTTATTGTAGTAAAACTTAGCATTGCATAGCACTTCTAAACCTATCACACGCTACACACTTAACATGATTAAAGTCAGATAAGTCAAGCAATTAGCAATATTATATAGACTTATGCTATTGGCTAATATTCTTCGAATCAAACTGTGACGGGATGAGAAAATTTCCAAAATTTGAAGAGTGAAAATGGACAAAGGGGGAAATAAAGAATGAAGAACTTAGAATCGAGATGGGAACAATATGAGGAAATAGAACGAGAAATACCGTATCATCAAAAGTGTTGTTTGAATTGGAAAAGTTCTTTCCTATGCTTAAATGTTGTTAACATTTTCCATCTCTGGTGGGTGTTCCTTTTATATTTGTGATGAATACATTTGATTAATTTCTTACGAGAGTCCTCGAACATGTACAATACTCCTCGCTCCTTCTGTTAAGAGCCCTTTTTTATGTTTATATTCTAATCACAATCAAGTATTTCCACGGGAGCCTTTATCATGCAAAATGGATATGTTTCCTACTGTGACGTTCCATCATGGTGACACATCCTTGCGAATGAGAAAAAGAGAGTTTGCATGATGCTGGTGTAAGAAGTGTTCTTGGAATAAATTTAATTAAATGATACTCTCCTCTGATGGTTGAATTTTGCCCCATGCATGAATTTTCTCTTAACCTCTTAATCTAAATAAATCCGAAGATTAGTCATGCTTCAAAACTGTTTTTGCTCACTCTCACATTTACAGGAATTTGTCCAATACACTCCCCTCCAGATGTTGGCTGATTTCAATATGCAAAAATATTGACATAGTATCTATCTTTCTATTATCATATACAAGTGACGCTATTGGAAAAAAAATATTTTGATGCTTGTCATGGACCTGAAAAATAGGTTCATGGTTACTTTTCGGGGATTTTAGATTCTGGCTCAATGATCATTTTTTTTTATCTCTGAGTCTTCTCAATTGTTGGCAATTTTCGTTGATATTTGTTGGAAATGTAATAATTGGTATTTTCACCTAAAAATTAGAACTCTTCTAGCTGTATAAAGTGAGCTAAAAGCAAAAACATACAAAATGGCAGATTTAGGGCACATTTTGTACGCTAAATGCACAGTTGAATAATTATAAAAAAAGTGAAAAGCTTACTTTAAAGTCTCGTAGTTTCCCCGGCTCTAGTGCTTGCAAATTTTCGCCGCGATTGTGCAATCAGCCGCCGAGTTCGGGGTTCAAATTGACCCCCTGTTTATTCTGGTCTACAAGTAGCCAAGTTAAATACAGGTTTAAATTAGAGGAAATATATAAATTCTTGACAAATTCTCAGGGCTTAACTTTATCAAATTATTATAATTATTATAATTTTACTTAAGCTGTATAATTTCTTTAGATCCAGAAAGGAACCAAGCGCGAGGGAGTTGACCTAATGAACTCTAGAAAATAGTGGTAGTAACTCCTTGATAGTGTAAATTTCTGGTGCTTTTGCCTCGTCTTGCATTTCACAAAGGTACACAGGTACCTCTTCCTTCATATATTTTTGGTTTCCCTTTTTAGTTTTCTGTGACTTCTCACATTGACACCTCAGTGATTACACATTTCCTTCAAATTAATGTTTAAGCCTTTACATTGATGTAAACAAATGACCAAGATCATACCCTGAAACCCCAATAAAACTGAGAGTGATCATATGTAAAAACAAATTATTAGAGCTTAGCACATCTTCCAAATTAATGATTTGTAATATGTTCGTACCTTTTTTGCGTTTTTGTACCCCTAAAAGTGCCACACAGGGCATGTCCCCAGGAAGATGACTGTGCTATATACATTGATACATTTCTCGGGTTCTATATCATCATCAAATTTTAATAACAAAATATTTTTTTATTTTTAAGTATTTTTTTAAGTAGTTCACATTGATTGAAGTTCATTATTCTTCCTCCCCTTTTTCAGTTTCGTGATGATACCTCACAGTTCAAACGAGCTGGTTGCATAGACAAAAGGATACTTCCAGACACCGATGACGATGGAGAAATTCAGGACAAGACGTAAGTTTCTTTTGTACACTTCTAAAGTTTGAGGAGATAGTGTATCTGCCTACATTGAACCCCGTCTTAAAAAGAGTAGAATATGTGTTGCTTTGTATGAAAAAAATATATTGTTCCTATCTCAATCAATATTGTTTGTGTAAGTTTGATTTGTAAATGTCCTAGTAATCGTATACGTCTTTGCTAAAATAATCACACTATCCGAATTTTTTGATATATTTGATTGTGAATCTGCCATATGTTGGCGAAAAAAGTATCCATTTGGTTTACAGTTGAAAGGTTTGTCATCTTAATCAGCCTAATTTTCTTGATAGTTTATTATGAGATCCGAATGTCAACAACGATATTTATCTTAATTTTACTGTGCCCTACTCCCGTCCTTATAATTATCATGCATATTGTGAAAATATATAGTCACGATATTATAACAACATCGTACGATGCAATATTGGGTGGCATTTATTGCCATATCAACCCTCATTAACCACTAATTTGGCCATGCATATTTCCCATAGCATTGAAATTCTCAGAATGATAAATGAATTTGTTGTTTTTGGTTTATTAAATTATTTTTTTCATTGTCTTTTGAGTGGTGGATCCTCCCCTTTTGAGGAATGACTGTATCTTATATAATTCCAATGATAAACCTTATTAGTGCAAAATGGTATTTCTCTTTGAAATTTCACCCCAACTCCTCCCCGAGGATATCAAATAAATCTGTTTAAAGCATTCGCATGATAAAACAATTTTATTCGCGTTACAATGATATCACGTAGTCATTATCAAATCTAACTCAATTTGGTAGTACTTTTATATTCGTACAAATATGAATTTCGTGGTCATATAGGACATGTAGGACGAGGGAAACTGGAAAGCTGCAGGTCGCATCAGGAGGCAACGTTTCAACGGACAATATAAATGGAAGGCGAGAAAGCAACACTGAAGGCGGAAAGAGTGGATGCTCAACTGTTGCTCCACCAAGTCGATCTGGCGCAGACGAGAAAGACGGAAGTTTGGAGATCCATCAAGGGGATCAAATCTTTCTGGCAAAGACATCTTACGATAATGACGCACCCGTGGGGCTGCACGAAATCACTCCTACGATGGAGGTAGCAGAGAACGCAAACATCCTGAATGTTGAAGCAGATGAGACTGGGCAAGGTCCGCTAGAAAGTATTGCAGTTGCAGACGAGATACCCATAGGTGGGGATGCCATCGCATCAAGACGGGGGTCAACATCCAGTCCCCAAATAGACAGAACTGACAAAAAAGGAAACACACCGCTATTCAACGCAGCTTCAAAAGGTAATCTGAAAGGTGTTGACGATCTAATCTGTCGGGGTGCAAACGTGAATAAACCAAGTACTCGTGGACGTTGTCCTCTCCATGTAGCGGCAGAACGAGGGCATGGAAATATCGTTAACTTGCTCATCAGTCGGGGAGCTGATGTACAGGTGGAATGTGACATAGGTCAAACACCAATCCATAAAGCAGCAGCCAACGGTCATACAGGCATCGTTGAAAGTCTTATTGCACATGGGTCTAGTATAGACTGCGAAGACCAGACAGGATGGACTCCATTTAATGCCGCCGTTCAACATGGCCATCTAGAGACTTTGATATTCCTACTGAGCAAAGAGGCAAAACAGAATAAACATAACGGTAGGACCCCTCTCTATGCCGCCGCAGAGTTCGGTCAATTAGAAATCCTGCAGTTTCTAATTTCGAAGGGAGCTGATATGAAGAGTGAAAACCCATCAGGTCGGATTCCTCTGCACGGTGCAGCTATCAGTGGTGACATGGAAATCATCAAATATCTCATTCAAGCAGGATCTGATGTAAACAAGGGCACACCTAAGGGATTTACGCCATTCGATGCTGCAATTAAATACGGTCATCTAGAGGTTATCAAATATCTCATAAAAGAGGGATCAAAGCTGAAGAGATATGATGGAATGACCCCGCTCTATGTCGCAGCTAAATTCGGTCACTTAGAAATTGTGAAATTCTTTATTTCTCAAGGCGCTGATGTGAATGAAGAAAATGACTCGGGTGAGATTCCTCTGCATGGTGCGGCATTTAGCAGTAAGATGGAAGTCATTGAATATCTTATTCAACGAGGATCTGATGTGAACAAGGCTGAAGCCAATGGTCGTACACCGTTCAATGCCGCCGTCCAATATGGACATTTAGATGCTGTGAAGTATCTCATAGAAAAGGGCGCAAAGCAGAACACATTTGATGGCATTAATCCTCTCTACGCAGCAGCTCAGTTTGGCCACTTAGACATAGTAAAGTTCTTCATTTCCAAAGGTGCAGATGTAAACAGAGAAAACGATAAAGGGATGATTCCTCTCCATGGTGCAGCTAGTCGAGGTCACATAAAGGTCATAATGTATCTTCTTAAACGAGGGTCTGATGTGCACAAGGGACTTGCCAAAGACTGGGCGCCAATTCATTCTGCAATTGCATATGGCCAGCTAGAAGCTGTCGAAAACCTCCTGAACTACGAAGCAAAGCATGATAGATGTCGTACAAAACGCCTGCTTCATACAGGAGCAAAGTTTGGTCACTTAGACCTTGTGAAATTCCTGATTTCCAAAGGAGCTGATATCAATGAGATAGATGAAGATGGGATGATTCCTCTCCATCATGCTGCTTATGGAGGTCACCTGAAAGTCATGGAATGTCTCATTCAACAAGGTTCTGATGTGAACAAAGCTGATAAGGAGGGCTGTGCACCACTCTATGCTGCCATCCAGTGTGGTCATCTGCAAGCTGTGAAGTATCTTCTTAAAAACAAAGCAAACCAGAATAAATACGACGGAATGACACCTGTCCATGCCGCAGCTAAAGTTGGTCACTTGGATCTTGTGGATTTCTTCATTTCAGAAGGCGGTAATGTGAACGAGGCAGATATAGAAGGGATGATACCTCTCCACTATTCAGCTGCAATTGGTCATATAGAAATGACTCGATATCTCATCCAGCATCTTTCAGATATCAACAAGCGTAATTTCAGACAAAAGACACCACTTCATGCTGCATTGCAAAACGGCCAATCAAAGGTTGCTGAACTTCTAGTTGCCAACGGAGCTGCAGAATGTGGCTTGGAAGTGATGTCACCACCGCATGACCATGCTGATGAGGGGAAGCTCTTGGTATCCAGTGGATGTAATGCAAAGCATCGTGCAGCAGATATGCAGTCACGTGCTGACGAACTGTCTTCAAAGATTCTTTCCGAAGAAGCCGAGAAGGATGGGAGCGATGAGCGTAATTCTTTCTTATCTGCTAAGCCAAAATCTCCTGACGAACGTGAAGAAAGCCGAATGCAAGTTCAACTGGAATCAGACAAGAAGAACCTGGTAGAGAATAGGAACACCATAACCAACACCAAGGACAATCTCTTTACGTTTGAGTACGAAGTATTCCATCCACCCTTTCTTCATGAAATGAAGTCAAATCATGGTGAAGGTCATCCGTCTGAACCATTTCCCTTGACTGACGAGACCAGAGAAACAGAAGTGAGTTTTCTAAATTCAGATTTCAACTTTTTTTTTCAGATATATAATCCGATGAGCGTTTATCACTGCTTTTCTTAAATGGTGTTATAGCTTGAAAACCCTTACATAATTACAAAGGAAGAATTTTTTTACCCTCTTCACCAAACAAAACATTTTTTCCTTTTGACACGTCCAAAAAGTATTGTATATTGTTAGATTTTCATTTTACTCACTGGTCTAGATGATTTCCTGAACTTTCAAATATCGTAGTCCATCATTATGTAAAATGTAGTCAATGAAATTGTCCCTTAACTTCACATGCAATTCAGTTTACTGCAATATGTTGAGAATTGAAATAAATACCATTGATCTATCTATCTATCAAGATATACAAATAAAAAAAAGGAAAAAGGTGAAATTGCATGTGTCAATTACGTTCAGATACTTTTGTTTTCTATTATATTTTGTATTAATACTATCGTCAGTGATCATACAGTTGCTCGTGTTACCAAATAGTATGTTTCATTGCGACATAAAACATCAATAAGGTGTTATCACATATTTTTCACAGGACCCTCCGTCATCCTCCTGGTCATCGATAGACACTGGAAAAAAAATACCAGTTCATGGACCTTCAGCGGTCGTGATCAGGTAATATAGATTTTGTTCTAATTACGTTGAACGTTTTAATTTTGTGTAGAAATAGCAGTAAATGGCATCTCTTTGGTTTGTATAGTTTTCCATAGGATATACGAAAGAGTCATTTGAATAAGTCAAACCTGTCTTACATTTCCAGGATAGGAATGGAAATACTTTAGATGTGTTAAGGGTCAGTAAGAAACTGAGAAAATTAATACGTCATGACGGTAAATCGGTGTGTCTTTTCAAGAGTAGTTCACGTTTTCCATAATACCCTATGTGCTTCATACTTTATTTGTTTATTTTAGTAGTCAACGATTATTCATTATGCTTGTTATATTTTACAATATAGATTAGTTTTCATACATTAAGTAAAGTATCATCGGAAAAAGATATTTGATCCCTTTTATTTGAAGAATAGAAATGCAGGTATTTCTTTTTTTAGGATTTCGCAATATATTTAATATATAGAACCATTGCTATGATTTTTTTGTTCGCATGTAAGGATAATTCTTCTAGTTCATTTATCATGTATTTTAGCTTCGTACTTTTAATGTGCTTGTTATTTATACATTATTTCCTCAGTTACTTGAAAAACCTAGCTTACGATAACACGAAACGGTACTGCACTAACACTCTCTTCCCAGTGCATCAGCGAGCAAGGTAAGATATGTTTAGAAACCCTTAGTTTGATAAGAAAGCGTGAAAAATACTCTGGGTATACCTATCTTTGTTTCAGATCGTCTTCAAGAGCTAATTTGAGCCTAATGGCATGAATGAAGGATGGTTTAAAACCATAATCGAAATCAAACTCGATCACAGCTTTGTCAGTGTTTTCCTAATTCCTCTGTAAAGTCATTTAAGCAACGCTGTTTACTTTGTGAATCGTACAGTAGTTGTTTCAGAGTTTAAACAAGTGCTTAAAATCCTAAAAAACAAAGTTTAAATTCAAATATCTAATTATCAATAATTCAAGCATGGTTCTTTAATACTTCAATCACTTGTTTAAAACTACTGAATATTGTGCGATTCACATAGTAAACAGTTGTTCAAATTATTTTTAACAGCGTGGATGTTAATTTATATTTACACAAATACCCACACACATACGCACCTAATATTATATATGAATGTGACACATTCGTAAGAGCAGATTAGCGGTAAAGTATATCCAATGTTAAGTAACAACCCTATCATAATTATGAATATCATCGGTGCAGAAATTCATTTGATTTTAACTCTCTGTCAGTACCAACATTGTATCAAAGTACATTTACATATGATTTTTTTCAAGCTTTATAATAATGTATCATAATAATACACGAAAATAATGTAAGAATAGTACATATTGACTCCTATCACATATCACTTTCAATTATTTTGATAACATGTAGGTTTTATCTTCACATTACCATTAAGTAAATTATGTGATTATAGATATAATTATTTCTATTCTGATCGATATTATTTTCAGGGAGCGGTGTGATCGATTTCTGAGGAATTCAAAATTCTTTTTTTTCCTCCATATACAATACCTTCTTGATTTAGAACAAATGCTGCTGTCCTTCAGTCCTGGCTGGTACACGTTGCTTCCTGAAGACGATTCTGGCCTTAGCCATGTTAGCCGTCCTTCTGGCTAGGAGTGCAGTCCTCGTATCAGGAAGCGAGATTACCCAACAAATAATATTACCAGCAGGTAAACCCGGTGTGGTCCCATTCCAGATATCATGGACCCAGAACATTACATCAAAACCTGTTCCATATTATACACTTAGATTAAAATCACAGCATCGTCCATTCTGCGTTAATGGTGAATATGATGTAATGGGCCTGCAAAGCCCAACCCAGTTATCACGATTTTCAACAACAGTTTCTTCATGTTCAAATTCATTCCTTTGTATAAATCTTGAAATAGATAACGTAAATGATATAGACGAAGGAATTTACATACTTACAGCGGTGGAGTATGCCATCGATCATGTGTGGCGAGAAAGGCTTGAGAAGGAGGTTGTGGTAGAAATTCCACATGGACCTGCAAAATGCTTTATCACTTTAAGTACGAACACCCCACATCCTTACGAGGTTCACTGCCGTGCTGATTCTGGGAGCATGAAAACAACACTGTCGTGCTATCAGAATAATGAAAAGTTGGTTGCAAAGGTCATTAGTGCGGACAGTGGTCATGTTACAAGGGGTGTGTTCTTCCTACCACAAAATCGCCTCTTCTCTTGCTGTTCACACGTTATAACTTCAAAAGTAAGTGCGGTAACATGTAATGATTTCCAGTGGCCACGAGGTGAAATTTCTACAACGCAAACTACGAACGACATTTCGACATTAGTGATTAAAAACATTACTCCTCCTTTTAATCAGGGAAGCATTGAAGCCACTCCGATTGATCACGTGGAAGGATCGGGAGCCATCGTTTTCCATTCTGTTTTGCCTTTAGTGTATCTTTTGGTAATCCTGACCAAAATAATACCGTGAACTAAAATAATGAATAAATAAGAAGGGGATATATGTAAATATATCTATATGTATATATATTATTAGTTCTTGTGTCATATTTGTAGCGAATTGGAATACCTGACCCCAGCTTGAAGTATATATTTTCATGGGCTGATTTAAAGTATATCGATATATTTAAAGTAACGAATATTGAAAACGAAATTATTTGGTACAATAATAACATAAAGTATAAAAAAAATGTATTATATTTTCCTAACTTGATAAAAAAAACAATATTTTGAAAGTTAAACAAATCATAACAGGTGGTGAATGGAAGAAGATTGATTCAATATGCACTACTTTTAAAGAAAGAGAATTGCTTTCTACCTTTGAAATGGTGAAAATTAAAACCCGAAGTTCTGGCTTGACAAATTACGTAATAGTGCACGGAATGTCATTGAAATCCAGCACTATTGAAATATGAACAGGTGACTGTATAGAAATCAATGGCATGAAAGCCAAACATTTTTATCATTTGATGATAGAGAAGGGGAAATGAGACATCCCTTATATTCATTTTTGGAACGATTTCTTTAGCCTGCCTCTTGAATTTATTTGGAAACCATTATTCGAGTTTACACTTCATTTTATAAACGACAACAGGATTAAAAATTTTTATTTCAAATTAATTATCAACTAAAGACAATCTTTGCAAATCAAAAATGACATATTATGTAATATTTATAAAGTTCCAGAAACCAGTATTCATATTCATTTTACCTGTCAGGTGGGAACATTATTTTGGAAAATTGTTTCTAACTTAATAAATGCTTTGTACGATGTAAAGATTGTTTTAAACGAAAAAATTATCCTGATAGGTCATGAAATAGAAAAAGCAGGAATGAATGTGGTTGACCTTATTTTTAATTTTTCACAATTTGCAATCTATAGGAATTATATTCGAAAACGTTTTGGAAACGACAAACATATGACTCATACTTTTTATTTTATGAAAGATCTAAAGGTAGAAATTCGAAGGTATTTAAGAAGACAATGTAATCAGATAGGGCTTGATTTAAAACAAGTCTCAAAGATTCTTTCAATCCTTTAGTTCCTGTGTCATTATTTTATCTATGTATGTGACTTTTTAAAAACGATTGTAAATATCACATGAACATATAAAGTCCCTCTTATGAGGATTAAAGAGAAAAACATTAATTGATTTGTACAAGTGACAAGCGCAGATGATCTCAATTTACCTCACGAATTTGAATTGCAAACTGCCTCCAATTTTTCTTCACATTTCTCTATAAAATAATGTTCTTTCGGTCCTCTGCAATGATTTATTTGTGTACATTGATATTTTACATTTCTTGTAGGAAATATTGATTACATTATCATTTATACATAACTTATTTTTTTTTATAATAAATTATCAGGTTATTGTCCTAAAGTTTTTTAATTACAAGTTAAAGGACCAGTCCACCCCTACAAAAACTTAATTTGACTAAAAAGAGAAATTCAACAAGCATAACACTGAAAATTTCATCAAAATCGGATGTAAAATAAGAAAGTTATGGCATTTTAAAGTTTCGCTTATTTTCAACAAAATAGTTATATGAACGAGCCAGTTACATCCAAATGAGAGAGTTGATGACATCACCCACTCACTATTTCTTTTGTATTTTATTTGTATGAAATATTCTTATTTTCTCGTCATTTTCATGTGAAGTTTCATTCTTCCCTGAACACGTGGGATTCCATTATTTTAACATTTTTTGCTTCAAGCAAGGAGGTCCTAATCGTCAAATTCGTAAAAATTGAAATATTGTATAATTCAAACAATAAAAAACAAAAGAAATAGTGAGTGAGTGACATCATCGACTCTCTCATTTGGATGTAACTGGCTCGTTCAAATAACTATTTTGTTGAAAATAAGTGAAACTTTGAAATGTCATAACTTTCTTATTTTACATCCGATTTCGATGACATTTTTAGCATTGTGCTTGTCTGATTTTCTCTATTGATTCAAATCAACATTTTTCTGAGGTGGACTTGACCAGGTGAATTTACACCAGGAAAGATGACGTAATACAATTTCTTGACAACTTGATTCAAACTGTATATTATTCCAAATGTTGATATCAGTATCCAATGTTATCGAAGGTCATGCCTTGAAATAAATTTTATGGGAAAGATGCTAAATAATGTATAATGTACTTGTAAAATAGAAATGTTGACAAAATATATTAGGTCTGCAGCCTCTTTGCTTCAAATGTGGCGAAATTAATTAATCAATTTTTGTATATATTGTTTTTTATATGTCACCATATCTCTGAGAGACTTTAATACAATATTAGTTATTAGATAATTATTAGATGACTAATTCTTTCCGAAACATGACCCATGGAAGACAAACTGTAGTATATCTCTCTATTAAGATTAATGTACCTTCTAATGATTAATCATGAACACGGTGAATCCGTCTCTATCTTGTTTCTGGGAGGAATACATGCGAAGAATGTGTTTTTTCGAAGACTCGTTTGGAGGCTTTGTACAGTTTTTTAGTGTGATTATTTCATCGGAAAAGTAAAAGCTTTTAATATAGGTTTTCCCGTCCAATTTCATCAGAGTTGCAATTAAATTAATGAAAGGACGTTCAAATTCGAAATATTTCGTCCACCCTCTTCACACATAGTTCATTTTCATTCATTTAGCATTCAATTCCGTTCTATATCATTCCTTTGAATTTTTGTAGAAATTCAATTTAGAGAGAAGTTTGTTTTAATTAATGGCCCTAAGGTGTCATTTAATTTCGCGACGACGAACAGATCGTTTAATTTCGCCTAAAACACCATTTTCAATTTCATTTATCGGCACACATATTTGCACTTTAAACTTCCAAATTCAGATATCATGTTTCTGTATTCATTTTTTTTTTCAAACTTTACCCTATATTTCTATTTTTTGCGGATCTTTTCAGTTAGAATCATTTTATTCCATTATGTTTGATAAAGACGTAATTCATGCAACACTTATAGGATATGGTTGTAAACGCTTATTCTTTTAGTGATTGATGAGTGGGTGCAGGGGCGGATCCAGGATTTCCCAAAAGGGGGCACATTTTCCGGAGGAATTTGACGATTAAAAAAAAAGATTTTTAACCAAAGAATAAGGGTATTCCGTCCACGAAAAAAAAAAATTGTGCCTCTAAAAAGGGGGGGGGGCACGAGTCGGCTGTGTCCTAACCTGGATCCGCCATTGAGTGGGTCGATGACCTAGTATGCCAATGGTAGGTATTTTTTCTTCATCATCTTGTTCTTTTTTATTTTACATAATTGTATATAATTTAAATCGTTTTGGGGAAGGGATGGGTATCATGGTATTGACCACAGTCTATAGTTATGAAAGTGGAACAAAAACGAGTTTTTGTCCCAATGATGGTCTGTCAGATGTAAAATTCAATAAAATTTTTAACATCCAATTTAGGAGTAAAACATAATTATTCAAAAGAAGTAAAAACCAACAACAACGAAAAACACTGTCCATATCTTGTAAGTGATTGCATATCAATTATTTTGAATTCCTAAACGTTCGCAAGGAAGGTACCGGTGCGAATTTGAAAACACGACTCAGCTATTTTAATTTGATCGTTCTTTATAAATGTTTAAATGAAATAACTATGAAATCGCGTGCCAGCAGAAATAAAATTAAATTAAGTATTTGGCTATTTAAATGCTGATCTCATAGGTCATTCAAATTAGCTGCAAATTGAATTATTACATCATTAAATCGGTTGAAATTTCGACGAAATTGGACGGGAAAACCTATATTAATGTCTATTTGTACGAAATACAATTTAGAATAGAATCCACCATTCAATTTGCCTTAATACTCATTTTAATTAGCAATATCGGTATTAGAGTGTATTGGGGCGCCTAATGTACTTTTGCTATAAAAATCTGGTGATGACCGACTACGTTAAGAATTTCTATGGAAACCATTAATATTGTGGTAGAAAAATGTAACAAACTAGTCAATATGTTTTCACAGATGATATGCGTATATATACAGCAGAGTAGTACTTTGATTAATATAAGACATGGTTGTCAACGACTATTTATTGGTTTGATATTCAATGTGTTTATTTATGTTTAGTTTCTTCTTTCTCTTGGCCTTTAAGTCTCATCCTATTTCATTGTGAATGAAACTTCATAGTAAAAAAAATCAAAGTTTCATCAAGTAAACAAGGTGTTCTTATATATTTTTAAACATACTTGTGGGTTCTTTATTTCATTATAGTACTTAAAAACAACAGTTCTTCCTGTACTTCCTAATCGTCATATACATGTATAACGATGTCAGGGGAAGAAATCATTTTCATTTGCAAAATGTCTTTATTTAGAAACAGCATGTCTAATTACGAGGGGGAAAAATAGAACAGCGTAGATCTGTACAGTATTTTTTTTAATAATTCGAAGAAATCAAGTGAAGTACCATTTCTTGTAAATACTTGTTTACTATACATGTATGTTGAAATAAATTTGGTATTGGGATATTGAGTTGGGTGAAATATACCGCACTTATACATTTTCAATTGTTGTCAAATGTGTGATGTCACATTATTTTCCCTAAAGTATATATTAAAAATGCAAAAGGGATGTCAAAAAATCGACTTAAAATAATTTTATCACGATTAAGCTTCTTTTCATTGCTTTGTTTTTATTGAAGATGATATGGTCTTTTGAAGAGCCTGGATTGGATTAAAAAGTCTAGATGAAAGGATAGAATGGAAAGTTGGTTAATACATTTACAAAACCGATTGAGAGTATTCAAATAATTGTGTGTATGAAGTGCACGTGTTTATATGAGGGTGTGTGTATGTGTGTGGGGGAGTATGTGGGTGTGTGAATGTGTGTGAGACTGTGATTTAGGATGAGGGCGTGTTTGTGAGGGGACGTGCTAGGACGTGGGGTGTGGGATATATGTGACTCTGTGTGTGTGTGTGAGAGAGGGTGTGCGTGTGTGTAAGCCTATTTGAGGGTTTAATGCAGACCATAGAACTTTTGTCCTTGAGCATCTTTGTTTTTCATGTTTTTTATCAATCTAAATTTACAATACTCTTTAATCATACATTAATGTATTGTCAAATGACAAAGAACGCCTAAGAATTCTTTGTCGAATATTGAAGAACCTGAACACCAATTTCGTTCTACATTCAGGATGAGCGATATTGATTTAATCGTTATTTATCACATACTTCCAATGTTTTTATTTACAAACAATATCATTACATTAAATGACAATATCATACGTTCAAATGAAAACTTAGTACCAATCCTCCCAGTTTGTCAGCTGGCGACAAAATTATTCACCGTTTTTTCCGTTCGCTCTGAATATGGGAAGGAAAGGAAAATAGTATTATATATAATTATCGTTACTCCCCTGGCTGGTTCTTCAGTTTTCGATAAAAGCTTGATAGATGTCATTAACGCATTGTCTTCAATATAAATGATCCATAGTCACTTGGTTCTAAAGTTTATTCAAAAAGCCAAGTCTGTACAAAACAAACAAACATAAAATTCTGAGATATTCGCTTCCCACTTCTATTTGTTACATGTTAAATATCAATTTATTTAGATATGACCCTAAGACTGCTTTTTTCCGTTGAAAGAAAGTTGATGCCTTAAAAAGGTTTCCATGAAGCTCTTTTTAAACCTTTAAATATGATCAGCATACCTATTAACATTCGCACGCGCACATTCCTTAACATCCCCCACACACCAACACACTCACTTGTAATTTGCAAATCGGGGACTCGTTTATTGCATATTTGCAGTATCATAAAAATTTATCCGAGGTTTGTTAATTCAATCATTATTTTCGGACAAAACATGAAGATATTCGATAATATTTACAAATCATGCGTTTACAACATGAAACGGTTTAAAATGAAACAAGGATTAATTACCATGGATTTCTGGGCTTTCGCCCGTTTTGGGATTGTGCGGGTTGATCGGGTAAATGTATGAACATGTTCCTGGAAGAAGGTGATTACAAATTGACATCTTGCGCTTCCCTAAACACCCCCAACAGACAGACACACACGAACACATGCGTACACACATAAACAATTACGAACTAAAATGCAATGACTTGTGAATGTTTTAATCGGAAAGAACTTTCTTCTCATCAATTAAGGTCGATATTTAAAGTAAAGCATTCTGTGACATTCTTTATAATGCGGTTATATTCCCCCACCGGTGATATGGCACATTGCATCAGATCTTCGTCGTAGTTGGCGTAATTGCCTTTGCAGTACATAACACAACGATAACGAAAATCAACGATGTTTGTTAATTACTGCCCAGTGTGGCCCTGTGGAGGAAAAAAAACGTGGACATAACTCTTGCATGAACTTTTCTATTCAACAACGACAAACGCGACTGGTTAAAACAAAACCCAATCGGATCGCATAGTGTGCCGAACATGTAGCATTTACGGGGATCGAGGGTCGTTTGCGGATAATGAAAATTCCTTAAAAGTAACTTCAGAAAATTTGGAATAAGGGAGTGCTTCAGGGTAGAAAATATTTAAAGAATTTGTTATTCTTTACCCTGAAGCATTACTATTACTTCCTAACTCCAAATATTTATCTATTTTCTTCAGTTACTTTTAAGGAATCGTCATTATCCGCAAACGACCCTCGATCCCCATCACACTCGTAATGCTACATGTTTCAGATGAACACTATACATCTACCTTTATTACACTAAAAAATGTGGTGGCTAGTATTCCTCACTGGAACTTATTTTCAAGTTCTATCGGAAATCGAAGCACAATATTACCTTTAATTTGGCAACCATTCCGGTCAGTTTTTCTTTTGTAGTAATTGATCATTTCTAACTCAAAGAATATATGTTCAGCTATAGTTAGTTATCAATATGATTGTATATTACAAGCTCCCATAGTTTGTTACATCAATACTAGGGGCCTATTTTTGCGTTTCTACTAGGTTCTACATCACATCCAACGTATCTTCCTAACCTTGTTATTCTACATGTTTTAAGTGATTATTTATGATAATAGTAATTCACATTAATAATAATATCAATAAAAATTAATTTGTATAGCGCATCTTTTATAATAATATATTCAGCTGCGCATGTTCAGAGGTCTTTTAAATTTATGTCTACACAACATATTTTCTTAACTAAAGAGATATGTTTTTAATTTTGATTTGAAGAGAGGCCTGGATGGAGAGCTTCTAATATCAATTGACAGGCAATTCCATAGTTTGGGGGCAGCTAGTGCTAAAGCACGATCACCAAGTGTGACGTTTGTTTTGTGAAAAGGGATCTGAAACAGTAATTTATCTGTGGAACTTCGCAGGCTTCGACTGTGTGATTGGGTTTCAAGTTTGAGTAATTCTGTAATGTAATGCGGGAATTGACCGATTAATGATTTATATACAATTAACAGAATTTTGAATGAAATTATTTGACCTACGGGCAACCAGTGGAGTTCTCTCAGAAGAGGTGCAGTGGAACTGAACTTTGGGACACGGTAGATAAATCTTGCACATGAATTTTTGACTCTTTGTAACTTAGAAATAAGACTATCAGGCATTCCAAACAACAAACCATTACAGTACTCTAGCTTCATTGTAATGAGAGCATGTGCCAACAGTTTCATACTTTCTTGATCAAAGTATTTGCGAATACGCTGAAGGTTATACAGGAGGTAATATGTTGATTTGCATACATTCGTGACTTGGGTTTCCATATTGAGGTTTGTATCAAAATAATACATCAATAATACATTGTAAAAGTTGGGTAACAAACTCAATTGTACATTTGCATACCGTGGTTGTTTTATTACCTAAGATCCTAAAAAGGTATCACACATAAAATATGCATATCGTTTTGACTTTAATCACATTTCCTCGTTCGGCAAGTAAAAGAATAATATAGCGGATATTACATCTGATACAGTATGACTTATCGGTGATGTATTCCAAATAAAAATATACCAAAGTTATGGAGAATCATTCCTTTAGTCAGAAAGGAACGAAGAGTCTCCATTATTGGCACTTGACCATGAATCAACTGTGCTCTGAGAAAGAGACTGGCACAATTCCCAACTTCTTCCTGCATTTTCTCCAGCTTCTTCTTCGTTTAATCTCCCTTCCCTTATTCCTTCTTTAGTGCTTGGCATCCATCTCCCTCGTCCCTCTCTTCTTACTATGCTTACGCCTTCTCCTCCATGTTCCCCATCCACTCCTTCTTCTTCTTCCAGATAGCTTTCAATTGTTTGCCTCCTGCCTGGCCAAATGTGTGAAGTTGGAGAACTGTTCTTGATTGCTGTTGGTCTCTTTGGATCAACATTGGGAATTTCGTAGAAATGGAATTCATCTTCATTGAATGGATTCAAATCACTGATGTTTGACTGGATACACTGAAGATCATGAGTCAACGATACAATGTTATCAGAGCTGTGTTTTCCGATAGTTCGACAAACTAACGACTTTTTCAAGGCTAGCATAGTCATTTATTAATGATGATGAACATACAACATCCAGCCACTACACTCCAGAATGGGAAAGCCTTCAGCGTTTTCCCAATAATTTCATCTGGAATAATTATATCGGATGAAACGTTGGTGGGCATCGTCCCCTTTCCATAGTCAACTTTGCTTGCCATCACTGGGCCTTCCACGATGACACTTGATAATCTACAAGCAAATAGATGCTCATGAGAAGAACGTTGAATGACGCATGCAACCACTCCTGGCTTCGTTAGTTGGATCGTATTGTGTATAGGACTATCATCCTCAGCAGATATGATCACGTTTGGCTTCGCATGTTTGAGGTCAATTAGAAAGCCATCAACGTACCACCTAACTTTAACCTTATCTGTAATAATGTGGGTATCAGTCAAGCATTTTAAAGTGTTTGACTCCTCATCATATAACAAGGTTGGGTATCCAAACTCGGTAAGCATTTGCGAATGACTTGAAGCCCTATTACATGTATTAAGTGAGGTTTCTGCTACGTATGTTACAGTAATAACCGATATACTCTGTGAAGATCCCACATCATTTGTAGCCACGCATATTATGTTTACAGTTTCCTCTATCATGTCCGTGTCAATGATGTCTAGATTGAGTGCAATATTCTGTGAGGAAGAAGAACAATCGGTGAATAGTCCTTCAGGATGGCACAACCAAGTGTATCTGCTTACCTTCGGGTACCCTTTCGCAATACAATCAAACGTCATTTCGGTCACTAAAGGCCATGCCATCTCAGCTTTATGTGGAATTACCTCAACAACAGGAGAGTGTCTTACCGTGTATGGACCAAGGGAACAGCTAGCTAGGTCTTCAGGAAAAACTTCACTTTCGGCAACACATATCAATACTTTATCGTGTAACCATGAGGCAGCCGTAATGTTCCTAATAAGTAGAGATCCTATTTGGGTAAATGAAGAAGACTCCAAAAGAGGTTTCAACCAAGACAATACAACAGGAGGGTTCGTTTCTACACCTTCACATTCTATAGTTACCTGGTCGTTTTCTTCAAGTATGGATCTTAAAGGTCCTCGACAAGTTAATTCGTTTTCTGCTAGAAAGTACAATACGTTGAGCTCTGCATAGTCAGATGAAACAGAGGTAGATAAACCATCCGCGTTTTTCACCACTATCCAACATTTGTATAACCTGCTCATTTCTCTACGAACTTCATTAACAGTGAGGTATGATGTAATTCTGTTGTTATCACTCTCTGACATAGTATAGATATTATACATTTTACTCTGATAGATAGGTTCTGTAAAAGCATTTTCCCAATAAGATATCACAGATGAGAAAGATAAGTCTTTATATTTCAGCGTACAATTAAATAGCGCACTATCT
Organism: Lytechinus variegatus; assembly: GCF_018143015.1. Taxonomy (NCBI): domain Eukaryota; kingdom Metazoa; phylum Echinodermata; class Echinoidea; order Temnopleuroida; family Toxopneustidae; genus Lytechinus; species Lytechinus variegatus. Next base: position 16,820,806 of record NC_054743.1, on the reverse strand, counting down.
CCTTCCTTCACGCTGAGACCAACAGGCTGGGTAACAAAGTGATAATTGTTTGAACAAAGAGACACCTTCAGGATAATTTGAAAAATAAAGATAGCCCGAATTTTTCCTGGAGCAAAACATTTCGAAGATCTATGATACTTTTGGGATACATGTATTTTGGAAAGGTAGACCAAAAGATCGCCATCACTGCTGACATCGCGAATGAAACGAATTTCAATTCGTATCTTATTTACATATCGCTTTATGAAGGTCACTTTGTAGAATTGTAATAAATTTGTTAGTAGTATCCACTTACCAAGGACTTCATAGCAATTGATTATAACACCTTCTCAGCACAAATAAATTCCGAATGGGTGCCCATTAACTTGTATGCATCTGCCTATGCATATTACCCTATTTTCAAAGAACATTTTCAAAAGGTGACGGATAAATGAATAAGTGGGATCCACTCTACAGTCCATTTATTACACCAGTTGGCTGAAGATCTTCTGAAGCTAGGATTTTTAGTGTGATGACCATTGAGATCAAAACAGATTTATCAAAACTAACAATTCAAAACTGAGAAAAAAGAAGGTGTTGTGAAATTATTCATAAAACATGATTGCTTAGCAAGATTGAACCTCGCTATGTAAAACCTTACATGAAACTGATCCACTAATCCTGCCTTGTCATGATATCCGTATGAAAAGAACTATATACTGTAGTTGGAATTACATTTCTAGTTTCTTTTTTTTCTCGAAGAGATACTATACAGAGGACGTTCATATAACAGCCCCCTGCAGACTGACACATCATTGGACGGGTTTTTTTTTCCGATACCAATGTTACGAGGATAATGATGATGACATTTGCTGATGGCAATTAGTGTTTGATAATGATGATAATGATAAAAGCAATATTAAGTATGGAAAATAAAATCATAACGAAATAAAGGAGAATATGTTTTTGATGATGATAATATAATTCATGGAAGATCCGCTTATCTGTAGACCCGTATGAGAAGGGAACAAAGGTTTAGAGATCGAGCAGACCTTTTCTTGAACTCCTTCATCAACTGCCCACAAAAGTTCTTACGGATAATGCGTTTTTACGAATCTCACAAGTTCGGAAGTTCATAGAAATTAGTTGATGGGGCCTAGATTTTCATTACAAATTATATGAATTTCTTTTAATTCTCAAAAACAAATTCCAACTTCTTGAGATTTTTTTCCATTATACAATGAATTATCCAAAGAATTAGAACGTTTCGTTTAAGAATGCCTTAAATTATTTTATATTATCCAGCTCACATACGGCCATCCTACGATTTCTGTTGTGGCAAGATGGTCGTATGTGTAACCAGTGGCGTACCGTGGGTCATGGCATTGGGGGGGGGGGCACCAGCAAATATGTTGAGTCACTTATTTAGTGGGCGCGCGAATCGCGCTCAATTGCCAGGTAACTGACCTATAGAGAAATTTAAGGACGGTGCCATTAAACGGACATGTATCTCACTTATCAAAAAATGCGAGCGCAAAGCGCGAGCTGACAAATTTTGCTATTCAGACCTAAAAAAAAGATATAAGCAATTTTTTGTAAAAAAAAAAATTATATGAAGAGCAGACATCTCACCAGTCCACTAATGCGAACACAAGCACGGACAGGAAATGTTTGATATTCAGACCTTAAAAAGCGCAATCATGAAATAGTCATTAAAAAGTATATGTCACTACATAAAACAATAAATACTCGAAGTACGAGGAACTATATTTGGTGTATATTTACTTGAAAACGGGATGTTTTAATACAACAGGATTTATGTATATATATATATATATATATATATATATATATATATATATATCTCATTACTCAGCAATGCGAGCACCAGAAATGATGAACACATTATCCCTCTATATACGCCCTTAGCCAACTATGTTTCACAAATTTATGAAAAAAAAACACAATTTTCTTGTAATCATGTAATATGATGTAATATATATAAAATAATATAAAAAATACAATAATTTCTTCTTCCCCACTTTGTTTCTCTTTCTTTCTCCTTCTTTTCCTCCTTTCCCCCATTTTTTATCCAGCCGATTGGGGGGGGCACGTTCCCACCACCCCCCCCCGTAGTTACGCCACTGTGTGTAACTCTCAAAGCTCCTCAGCCATTTGTGAGTAGATTCTTCGAATATTGGGTTATATTTGTGAATATTTGTGTATTTTGTCGGGTTTTCAAAGAAGACGCTGCCGTGTCCTGTCATTATCTCCCTCCTTTCTGTTCTTCCTATTCACTCTCTTCCCTTTGGCAAACTTCCACTTTGATCCCATGTTTTTTTCAACGGGAGATGCTTCTTCGTCGAACACCGTTAACAGAGTGAAGATTCGAACTTGGCTTTACCCGTTCTATAACCCAACAGTTGCAGAAATTGTGAAATGCTCCTAGAATTTTCTCTCGACCCTACAAATCCGGCATGGTTCTTATGATGTTGTTGCGACGTTCATACGAATGTACGACCGCCTTGAGAAGAGAGGTTTTATACGACGTTAAAAAACTTGGACAAGACAACCGGCCAAACTACGGACTTACTTGCCGCAAACGATGGATTCGTACGCCTTCTTAAGAAATTCTGTTGAAATTGTATAAAAAAGTCGTTCGCTTAATGTTCGTAACATGACTAACTTCGAAATTCAAGTTGAATAGTTTGTAGGAAAACATATCTATGGATATGTAATTTGAGCACATTATTTTATGTTACCGAAATTGTCTACCTAACTATTTCAAACGGAATGTTGCTAATAATGCCCTAAGCAAGCAAGTGATGAATCACCTCAGAGTAATAAACAATAATTTAGGGTACCTACATGTAGTAGAATAAAGGATGTGTCGAAAAGAATGAAGTCTTGTCCCTTGCCGTCATCGATGATATCGAGAATCTAATCAGGGGCTCTCGGCCACGAGATGATGAGATGATCATCACCAACTTGGTCACCCAGAACATTTTCTTTCATCTAAGAAAGCAGCGGATTAGTTCTTACAATATAACTGTGGGTAATAAGAGTTTTACAACTGAAATTCTTGAACAAAATAAATATCACACATTGTACTTACGATTTTGAAGTATCAAAGCATCTGGAAAATGCAATAATTATTTTGGAAAAAAATGTAATCAAAATCACTTGAACTATGTAAGTTGATTATTTCAGTATTCCAAGGGACTATTAAAACAATCCCTATTTGTTGTTTTGTAATGCGATTGTAATGAAATGTGATTCATGGGCCTATAGTATATTGTGTCTCACATGATTATAACTTTAATCAAATTAAATACTTGTTGCCTCATCTAAATTTATCTGTTTGTCTGTTATGCAATGCAAATTAAACAATGGCAAGTGAAGTTTGATGTTATTGGAACTAAATGGGTGTTTTAGTATAGTATGTCGGTATTACAATAAGAGACAGCTATCACCATGATTGATATGGATTCTCATGGTATCTCGTTCTTGCTCGTTGAGCACTGTATCAATTGGTTCCACATAATGTACGAAGTCAAGCAATTTCTCTTGCAAATTCTTGTCTTGACTGAAAAATCTGTTTGGTATTTGTAATAAATAATGTACAAATTCAGCAAAATAGTTTTCATTTGCTACTCTTTGTTTTTCGATCTTTAAAATTGCTTGTGGTAAACAATAACCTTCGATGGTTTCAAGTCCATGCATAATCACCCCTCCCCTCTAATACTTTATATGAAGGGCCAATAAATAATCCATGATTATTCGAAACACTTATTCAAACTTCTGACAGTATTCGACACTTCAGTCTCTACCAAAACACTTCAGTGGTTATTGATGGGTGTGCAAATGTAAATTCCCGCTTCGAAACAAAATCTTCTAGTCATTATTCTTCTCAATTGACACTTCCTTTACTCATATCACGATTCTATCCACCATTCTTTCGTCTTTATTATCAATCACAGTCATCCAATAATCATTTACATTCGTGATATCAGCAGTAATGGTGATCTCTGTAACAGTGCTCCGTCGAAACATAGCAATATGAATCGGACATCTCAAGGCTTTCTCTTTGCAGAGAGGCTCCTCTTCCTCTTCATTCTCCAAGCTATCCTTCAGCCGTCCACTTGTCTCCAAGATGTACAGTTTGTTACCCAGCCTGCTGATGTGAGTGTGAGGGAGGGTGAGCCCGCATCATTAAGTTGCGCCCTGATAGCAAACTTTTCTTTCTTGGATGCGAGTTCCTTTTGGGAAAATGCTCATACAGAACCGATTCCACGCAGTGACCAATACGATTTTTCAACTACGTCTGACACATATACCCAGACAGTATCGTCGAATTTGACTATTCATCATGTTGGAAGAGACATGAATAAGTTATACAGATGCTGGATACTGTTAACAATACCTGGTCGTACCCCAGTTCATTATTCATCCGAATTTGCCACGCTAAATGTGCTGTACTTCATCAAAGACAATGAGTTAGTTTGCAGGGGATCTTCTGGATTCATTGTTCAAGAATATGACCAAGTTACCATCGCTTGCCAAGGTACCCAAAGCAACCCGCAAGCTATATTGAAATGGGTACATTCATTTGATGTGTCTTCTACTGGCTTTACCCAAACAGGATCACTGTTGATTGGCAACATAACTGCTACTCCATGGCTTCACAAGAAATCCTTGATCTGTGTTGCCGAGAGCGAAGCGTTTGCTGGACAGCAAGTGAGTTGTTCTCTTGGACCATACACTGTTCTTCATGCTCCCATCGTAGAGGTCATTCCATATCAAGCTGAGATAACATGGCCTTTGGTTTCTGAATTGACATTCCAATGCCTTGCTACAGGATATCCCGATGAATACATGTATAATTGGTCATGCCATCCTGAAGAAATATTCTCCCATTGCAAATCTGATTCACGCAACATGACCATTTCTCTGGAGAAAATAGAAAAAGAAGAAACCCTGAACATTACCTGCAAGGCAGCGAACGAGATAGCAACTTCGCAGAACTGCTCAATTTTAAACGTGAGGTACGCTGCAAATCAACACCTGGAAGTCTGCAAATCGAATTCTACCTATTTGCCAGATACGATAAAGGATGGATTCCCATTCCTTTACTATGACGAGACATTAGATGCATTTAAGTGTGAAGTCGAAATCCACAGTATCATAGATGAAGTTACATTTCAGTGGTACTTGGATGGTCGTTTCGTTGCTGAAAACAGAGGAACGCATGATCTTATCATATCACCTGAGGGTAACAGTCATCTTCTTGTTTACGATATTATTAAAACCAAAATTCGAAACATTATTGCATGTAATATCAAACCACAAACATCACATGGTTTATATTTTAAACAGCTAGTGGCATGCACATTTGCAGGTGTTCTTCCGGGAGACCAGTCAACATCTATCAAACATTCACCGCAAGAAATCTTGATATCAGTTTCCGTTTCGGTAGGATGTGGGCTGTTCATCCTAACCTTGCTTGTCATTTCAATGCGGAGAGCGGTATGGAGAAGAATGGAAACACAGACGCCGAGCAATGGAGTTGGGTTAAATAATCTCAAAGACAGCCATTCAAATGTTGAGGAGTTATCTTCCGTCGGGCAAAATGTAGTTCCTTTCTACGAAATCCCAGATGCCGATTTAGACAGACCAAAACAAATCGACAACAAATCGAACGTAAGGCGGTTTGTCACAGGCAACAAGCCTTGGAGCGTTGAAAGTTACATAGAAGAAGAGGAACGAGGATGGCTCTCGAAAGGGACACTGGGACATCTTCAAAGAGAATGTGAAGATAGACAAGGGGGAATGGAAGGGTCAGTATACGAGAGCACAACAGCATCCCACTCAAGCTCTGAAAGTCCGGATTTTTATTTTCCGTCTGACGATATAAATAAGAAAAATCAAAGTTTACAAATTGACTATTGAAATCTGAAGAAGCACACCGATTAGCATGGGTTATTAATGAAGCATGTTATTTATATTCGATCAAAATATATACATATGGTAGAATCCACTCAACGGTTATTTTCTCAAAATCGCTTTTGCAACTTTTTTTTTCTTACTATGGGGGAATTATATGTGAACAATGATTAGAGGAGAGTATCGATTAGGGGCGGATCTACCTAGCTAGTGTCACCGAGAAATTTGACAAGCCCCAAATCACGTCACTATATCATGAAGGTAATTTTGTTACCGAGAACTTTGACAAGCGAAAAAAAGAGGTTTACAGCCCCCAATAGAAAAGGTTAACTACAAAAGGAAGGGATGAAGGGAAACTGGGTTGGCAAGATATTGTTGGTCATTATTTTTTTCTTTGGGAGCTAGACGCAGGGGGGGGGGGGGGGTAAAACCCCTAAACCCCCTTCCCCTCATAATACATTTTATTATGTTATGACAAGAATATCATTTTCAATGTTGCAATACATTTAAGGAATCAGAACTTTTAGTTTCCGTGGAAGTAGAGTACTGGCCATTTGAATATATCAAGTTACAAAAAGTCTTGAAAGCATTTTTTTTTCTTTTTTGTTAATTACTTGATCACCTTTCCCTTTTTTTCCATTCCTATATCTATTTTTTCCGGGTGATTACAAGTGTATTCTACTGAAGACGATAAGAAATTTCCCTTTATTTTAAAGCTTTCTTCCCAATCGGTGTTGTCAGTAGTGGCGTACGCAGGATTTTTGAGGGGGAGGGGGGTTAAGCTCAAATAAATGTTGATAACCCCGCCCCCCCCCAAAAAAAATAGGTCTTCACCATAAAATGAACTTAGGTCGCTCCGTACCCCCAAATAAACATAAAAAAGTTCCCCCAACATTTTGTTACGGGGAGGAGGGAAGAGGGGGGGGGGGGTATATATATATATATTATGTCATATTATAATATTATATTATATTAAAAATAATATTTTTTCATTACTTTAAAATACATGATTCACTTAGGGCTTATGAGTTCATCATTTCTTTCGTTCGCATTGTCTGTTGAATGAAGATATATAATCATTTTGTACTAAAGCATCCCTTTTCAATTCAATGTACACACAAAATATTTCCTCGCATTCCGAGTTATTGTTGTATAATGTGGTCAAATTATGCTTCTTTTTCATTACTACTAAAGTGATTGCCCCCTTTAGGGTTTGAATATAAAACATTTCCAGTTCGTGCTTACGCTCGATTAGTAAGATATTTCTGCTCTTAATTATTTTTTTCAAACAGTCCTTAAAATTTTCAAATGAACTTCAATAAAGAGAACGCACTCAGTATGATTTTCATTAATGGTATTTAATTTATAAATTATATTTTTTTTTTCAAATGATCTTTTTTTGTAGTTCATTTTAACCCAATGCAAGTCCCATATTGTTATTCTTATTAGATCACCACTTCAAATAGTTAAAAATGGATAAAAAAGTCTAGGATTGATATATGCAGAGTCCACTTATCAACATGATCAATAAATTATTATTTTGTATTAAATAACAATATATGTAAATTAGGATTACACTGTATATAATCATGTCTTTATAAATCGTAGCATATGAAATTATGAGAACAGATAGTTTCATGATTGTAAAACACTGAATACAAAGTAGTCATAAAATGCTATATACATGTTACTTAATGTGATTGAACGATTTTGTAATGAAATAGTCTGTTTATATACAAAGCATTATATGAGTACTTTATACTTGCAAATAAAAAAACGCAACACTAGCTCATATTTGTATGCATATTTTTGTATTAAAGATAATCTAGTTTTATACTATTGTTTTGAGAATCACTTTGAATGCACATAAAAAATAATTCATTTATTACTCAGAATAATTATGATAATTACGTCTTTGTAAAAAAGCTTAATGAATAAACAAATACTAAAACACTTTTCTCATATATCTTCCAATAACTACATCCAGGATAATTACAAATGTCTACAGACTAATAGTAAACCAAATCCTTATTTGATAATAGCGTAAAAAAATATCTAAATAGCAAATATGTATGATGTAAAGCCAAGTGCATAATGTATTTTTTTTAGTTATTAATGAACTAAACAAACTCATAGGCATTATGAACAACCTATATGAATGAAATAAAAAGTAGATTTCATATACTGCAAATATGAAACCCAGAAAAGTTAATGTTCTTGCTCTATACATTCCCTAAACTTTAAGATACGCTATATGGTAATAGAAATATCTACACTTATTCGACATCTATGCTGCAGAGAGGCTTTAAAGTGCCATCTACTGATCGAGATGGCGACATAATTTATGCATCGATTGTTCGAGTTGTTCTAGTTATTCTGACGTGAAAGGGGTCGTTTGTCATTTTTTTTAGATACATGAGACCAATAATGAAAGAGTAGATAAGTGACTTCTGTATTTCTAGTGTGAGAGCGATATGTAGGGAACAGAAAAGGAGGATTCTATTAGAAAACAATATACATGATATAGCGAGAATGAAATGAATCAGGAGCTGAAATAATCGTCAGAATGAAGTACATTCCGCAGCTTGATTTTAATATTGACAAGATATGCATAAAGATATGTATATCCGGGAGTATATATTTTCTGTATTCCTTCATGTACATATATGTACAATATTATTAGCACTATAAAAATAATCAATTAAGTACATGTACATCGTACAAAATGGCGGTAATAAAGAATTCTAAATTTATTATTTCAAGAATATAGATCACTTCAGGTGGTTGCCTCTGTATACGATACCTACAATGTAACAAAAAATTGAAATTAAAATCCTTTAGGCGGGCCAAAGAATGTTTTTTTTTACACATCCCATCAGTCATTATCTGTTGTATTAGATAGCCTTTAATGATGAAGATAAAAATGGCCTAACGATGTGTGCAGTCTGTTGTTTACGATAGTCACAGTGATTGATGGAACTGGTATAGATCTAGATGTAACTTTAGTCTACTACTACTCTAATGCAGTGAATGGCCCTTTTCTAATCAAATCAAATTTGTTTTAGGCCGAGCCCTACATCTAAGTAAGAGTCCAGCCCAGATACTTCAGTCCCACACATTTTCATTTCCGTGTAGTTGGTAACATCTAATACACAAGAGGGCGCCATACACGTAGAAAAATATATTCACGGACCGGTTGGTCATTATATTCATCGAAGGTGGACCGGGTGCGCGTTTCCGTTTTACACCCTGGCGAAGGCAATCTCCGCAAAACTAGCTAAAAAGCGACTAGTGAAGAGTCTACGTTTGTGTACATTATCAACTGGGCGCGAGATGTAAAAGTCCGCACCGAAGCTACTTGCAGAACATGTGCAAAATGCATGTTCAACCAAGGTTTGGTTCAACACGAATGTTAATTTGCCTTTGCCGAATTGCTGGTAAGGAAGTTTGCCCTCTGACTGTCATGGAAGAAGAATAACATTCTGCAACCGTTGTTGGCATGACATTGCATTCTTATATGAGTACGATGGGGTAGGATGTAAAATAGACCTTTGTTTATCTTTAGATGAAAGAAAAACAGGATATAAGCAAAATATATAAGCAAAATATCATAACTATTATCAAAAAAATTCTGAGAAAATTGAGATATCCGCTAAAAGCAGTGCTTTTTATCAGGAACACCTGATAAACCATGTTT